>NW_012267368.1:4963892-5030258 GCF_000151885.1 Dipodomys ordii | reverse complement strand
TATAAGGATCTAGCTTTAGTTTTCTACATGTAGTTAACCAATTTTGCCAGCACCATTTACTGAAGAGGCTGTCTTTCTTCCATTCTATTGTTCCACACAGGGTCTTCTTGTGCTGGCTGCAAGGCCATTATGTCCTTCACCCTCAGACCGGGCATCTGCCTTCACCCTCAGACTGGAACCCTGGGCATCTGCTTCCACCCTCAGAATTAGGAATTAGGAATTCTTTTGCATTCTCATCACCTTAAAAAGCACAGTTGACAGAGTTCCCTAACACATCCCTTGGGACTTCCTGTTCCTCTCCTCTTGCCGGGTGCAGGTGTCTCATGCCTGGAATTCTAGCTACTAAGAAGGCTGAGATCTGAGGATCACAATCCAAAGGCAGCCCAAATAGGAAAGTCCGTGAGACTCTTACCACCACATAAGCAGCAAAAAAGCTGAAAATGGGCCTATGGCTCAAGTGGTAGCGTGCCAGCTTGGAGCAAAAAAGCTCAGGGACAGTACCCAGGCTGTGAGTTCAAGTTCCAGGGCCAGAACAACCTAAAGAACTTTCCTCTTTAGTTTCCCTGGTGTTACTGATTACATCTTCTAACTTATTATGTCAATTTTCATGCCATTTATTTACACATGTGATTTTTCCCGACTGTGGCCCAAGGGTGAAAGTACATGCCCAGGGCCCCAGTCTGAGGGTGGAGACACATGTCCAGGGCCCTGGTCTGTGACTGCATTATACACACACGTGTATGCACACTGCCTTCGTGTGTGTCTGACGCAGCAGAGTGCCTCCCACCAAGGACCCTCACACACAAGTGCTTGCCGTGTAAAACAAATGTTTCAGGGAGCAAATTAGACCACATGTGGTCTAAAAGCTTCCGTGGGTGTAGAATAGATTCCTTTATCGTTTCATCCTTTCAGAGAAATTCTGTCCCCCACAGCCAGTAGTAGTGATGGGAGGACCCTGTGTGCAGTGACGGCCAGAACTCAGGCTGCAGTCTCAAACCCAGATGGACAGAATGGACTGTGGGCCGTCAAGTCGTATCTGGGCGCCAATCAGAAAGCGTGGCCCAGAAAAAAACACCACACAAGGAAGGAAAACAAACGCACTTAAAAAACATCCCTTCTGTATACTGGTGTCAATATCTTATTTTTCAAAGCACATAGCTTTATCTTCTAGGAGGTTCATTAGTGTGTTAAACTATGAAAATGTCAATAGCAGTGAAACTTACAAGCAAAGTGCCATTCCCACAGAACTCAAAGAAAAAAGTCAAATCGGCTAAAATTCAATAGGAATGCCCAGATAAAATAAACTGAAAGAAATTTACATCAGGCTTTCTAACAAATAAGCACTTATGAAATCATTGTATGCATAAAAAATTCACAATAATTTTTGGAGAATGAATTCATTGCATATTGGATGCTTGTTTTGTGTTAGTCCATTGAGATAATCATCATTTTTCCACCCAGGAGTCTGCTGGGCACTGCAGCCTTGATGTGAATTCATGCAGGTAATTCTCAGCCTCAACTCTCCCTCTGCATGTGGCAATTAGGGTTTTAACGAATGCATCGAGGACACAAAACCCTCAGTAGCCTAAAGATAATAGACATTTAATCAACTCTTTAAACTTACATGAATACCCTAGTGAAAGAAACTACAGAGCTGCAGCATTTCTTTAAAATCATAAACTTTAACCAAGTGACTTTTCAGAAATGTATCTACTTCATGTTCTACTGGTTAGGCTTCCCTCTAAATTTTATATAGAAGTAGGAAGATCGGTTTGGATAATAAATGATAATAATAATAAATTTGGATAATAATGAATATCTGGCAGGGATATAGGGCCAAAGGAGTCCTACAGTGCTGTTGGTGGGAATGTAAACTAGTGCAACCACTCTCATAGCAGTCTGGAGGTTCCTCAAAAACTAAACGCAGACTTTCCCTACGACCCAGCCATACCACTCCTGGGCATCTACCCCCAACATCAGGAGCCAGGATATGATGAAGACTCCTAGATATCATTTACAATGGACAAGATATGGAAACAGCCCAGATGCCCTACAAGAGACGAGCAGATCCAAAATACTGTGGTATCTAGATACAACGGAATTTTACACAGCCATTAGATAGAATAAAATACTGTCATTCAGGGAAATGGATGGACCTAGAATAAATCATGTTAAGTGAGGTAAGCCAAGTTCAGAGAGACAAAGGGTGCATATTTTTCTTTCATATGAGGAAGCTAGTTCTAAAATACACTGGGACACGATAAATTATACAGGACCCTAGGCATCTATATACCGTGAGACTAAAGGAGGATGCTCTTAGGCGAGGAGGACCGAAGCTCTATGTTTATGTGCATCTGAGCACATAATATTTATCAAAATGAACTCCAGGAAATGGAAACAAGAGGTACTTTTCTTTGTTGCTGTTTTTCCTTTTGATTTTATGTCTTTGGGAGGGTAAGGGGGAGCACAGAAATGAAGGGACGAAGGGTGAACAAATGCAACAATGGTACTCATGCGACACTATGTTGAAAATAAACTATACAACCTGTGAGCAGGGCTGGGAGGGAAAAGCTGGGAGAGAACAAAGGAGTGGTAACAGTTGAAAAAGAAATGTACTCACTACCTGACTTATGAAATCTTAGGCCCTCTGTACATAGTAACAGTAACAAAATTAACCATCATAGAAAAATAATAACCAACAGCCTACTGATCATGTGTTGATGTCATTTTGATGACAATCTTTGTGAACAGTAGCTACATTCAATGGCATATATCTCCTTAAAACCAAAAGGAGTCTTTTTAAACAATTATGTGTGTGTTTGTTATACTGGGGCTTGAACCCAGGGCCTTGAACTCTTGCCTGTTTTTTCCCCTTAAGTCCGGCACTCTAGGACTCAAACCACACCTCCACTTTTAGCATTTTGCTGGTTAGCCAAATATAAGATGTTTCTAGCTGGCTTTGAACCACGATCCTCAGATCGCAGCATTTTGAGTAGCTAGGATGACAGGTGGGAGCCAGTGGGGCCTGGGTAAAGATTCTTAATTTCTAGTCTTAAGTTCATTTTCTAGGAATTTTCTTCTATTCCATCATGGGCAAAAATAATGAACCCAGAAGATAATTCGGGGTTACTATTTTGTTTTAGTGTCTATTTTGTACAAAAACAGTACCTGGTTCTCTTTGGTACCTATTTAGGGTCTTTCCGTTAACAATGGCAACATAACTGACAATATTTTGAAAATCGAATCTCAAAGAACGATTAACTCCAAATCCTTGTATTATGGAATGGTGGAAGGAGAAATTGGGAAGAGAATTTGTCAGGAGGCATGCATGCAGGAGGACTTAGTGTTACAGCTATGGGTGGACTTTATGTTACCAGACCTCTGCCCTGAAACCATGCCTACTTCACAAGTGTCTGTCTCTGCTAGCAGTGGTAGGCAGCACAACACAGAAGCAAGCTAAGGTGCGTAAAATGGCAGCACAGCTGATCCAACCAATGAGCAGGTCCGGACCCTTACAACACAGGATGTCGAGGTCAAAACCAAGAAAATCCCATAACTCTTGGCTCTCCATTTTATCCTATTTTTGGGGGGGAATCTCCTGTTTTCTACGTCTACAGATAAGCAAATCCTTCCCAGTCCTGTAGGCCAGTCCATGGGCGAGGAACAGCAGCTGAGCGGCCGCAGGTCCTGAGGGGCCAGATTGAGCTTGAGGACAGATGGCAGCAAGCCACACAGAACACTGGGCCACGACGCACCTCATTTGTGCCTCTCTGCATGGCAATGACCTCTATCTTTACGTTCATAGAGAATGGATCAGGCCCTGCACTGGCTTTACAGTGGACCATGGAACCATTCAGATAAGATGCTTAGCATAAAAAAAAATACTGTTATTATAAAGGTGATGTACGGAGGGGGGGCAGTTTACAGTTAAATAAGTCAGGTAAAGAGTACACCTCTTGTTTAACGATGTTACCCTTTCCCTTGCTCTCTCCCAGATTTTTTTCCCTTCCATCCCACCCACCCACACGTTGCATAGTTCATTTTCAATGAGTGGACACTTAGCAGTTTTATTTCTGTCTTCCCCCAAGGTGAGAGGAATAGGCAGATATAACCATTCCAAAGTCCTTGTCTCTATAAATTTCCTCTTGTTATGTTGTTATGGAGAGAAAAACCTATCTAGTTACTGGATAGAAGACTAGATAACATAAGAGATGGTAGATGATACCACTCAGTGGGAATAGGAAAGGTTATAAGCAATTATGACGTTTGACAAATCATCTTCACCAGCAATAATCTAAAGTCAACACCAACCCCCAACATTGCTCTTTCTCTAGCTGGTACCTGTCCAGAGAAGTCACAGAAAATGTCTAATAATAACACAGTAAGGATATAGTATTAGTAAGTCTCCACGCTGCTAAACCACCACTTTCTTTCTCACCTTCTTTGCCTCTTTTAAATATTCCGCAAAACCTGACACTCTTGTTTGGAAATCAGCCTTCTTTCCTTTTAGCCTGGGCTATTATTAACAACACTCTCCTGCAAGCATCCTGTCCTTCGATTCATTAAATTTGATTTTGGATGCTTGGCTTCTTTGCCTAGGCCCTCCCTTTTATGTGTCTGTCAATCAACCCCATTCTCTGGTACATGTGTTGACTCACCCCTGCTCCCAATCGGAACCCCAGCTCATTGTTGCTAACCCTTATCGCACTTGGCCCTCTTGCCATCAGATCATCCTTCTCAACAGGCTCTGTCCCTAACGCACTGCCACACCGAGAGCCATCTTGACTCTGGATTCCTTGGCCTGCAGTGCGTTCGGGGTCGCCGGTGGAGAGCCTGCTGTTGCTCGCATGCTCATGCTTATGGTTCACAGTCAACCAGGAGCTGCTCTCCATGCGCGTACTTTCATGGGGTGTGAGCGCATCTCCTCGGGGGGAACAGCACCTTCTGCTTGGCTTCACATCCCTGACATGCGTACTACTGAAATGCATCCTAATTAATTTCTGTCAAGCTAGCTCTCCTTCTGTCTCATCCAGACTGCACCACTGGGGACATCACTGTCTAAAATAGGAGCCTGGTCACATTCCACTCCCCCCCACCTGCTGCTCTCAAGGTGCAATCCTCTCCGCTTCACGTGTGGTCTTTCATAGTGCCTGCATTGGACCCTCTGACGTCTGAGAGTTCCTCACTGAGCACACACTTCCTTCTCCCTCTGTCGCTGCTGAAATCCAGGGAAGGGTCTGGGTGTAATCCCTACTAGTCATGGGATGTATGTGCATACTACAAAAATCTGATGGCTCATGCCGAGAATCTTAGTACTCAGGAGGCTGAGACCTGAGGATCATGGTTCAAAGCCATCCAGGATGAGAAAGTCCACGAGACTCTTATCACCAACTAACCAGGCAGAAGTGGAGCTGCGGCTCAAAAATCTCAAGGATAATGTCCAGACCCCAAGTTGAAACTCAGAACCAGCACAAAAAAACAAGCCCACAAAATGTCCTGGACTAACTCAATCCTCAGTCATGTGTGCAGCTTTTGGACAGGGACATGGCTGACAGCTCAGTATCTGTGCAGAGATTCCGAAATGTGGTGATTGAACAGTGGGTTTCGTTATAAACCTCGTTAACCATGCTCTTACCAAGTGCATGCTTTCCTTGAATTGCGTGTACATCTAGGGGGGTCTAGCAAACGGAGCATCTCCTGATTGAATTAAGTAAGTTGTTCTTGGACTTTTTTCCCTTCTACTGACTAAGTTAGAAAAACAGAGGCAGGTGGGAAAGGCCCTGCAAAGAACACATTGAAAAATGCGGGTTTTTCCAGACTTCTAATTTGCTAGCTATTTGATGCCCAGCCTGAACTGCCAAAATCATAACTTTATAAAACAAAGAAGCACACAAAGGCAGTAATCACGTCTCTTATTTTGGTATGTAAAACTTTTCATTTTAAAGTTTTATTTTTTTAATATTTTCTTTGCTCTCATATAAAGTTTTTGAGGTTTTTTCCCCTCTGTTTTGCCTTTTTTAAAGATACTATTAGTACCCGGAAAGTACAGCAAAGTCTTATTAAATTAAATACTTCTAGAACAATAAACTATTGAAATTCAGAGGAGTGACCTGTTGTTGACCCATATTTTGACCATTACCAAAAGTCAATAAAAGTCCATTGAACTTCTGATTTAATTTCACATTCTCCATGCTGCAGTTAAATTACCTCTTGTAATTAACCCCTAGGTTTAGGATCTAATGTCTCCAATCTTACCTATTCTGAAAGATTTGCTATGAAATAATTGTTACCATTTTTCGGTATCTGAAACGTTCGTAGACCAAAATTTCTTCTGAAATTCCTAATAAATACCTTGTAAGGCTAAGGTTTTGTTGAAGGCTCATTTTAGTTGGAAATGTTTACCCCAAAGCCTGGAGTTCTACATACAGACTGATCATGAAATGCCTGGAGCTATGTACAGACGTCTTGCTATGAGAACATGCACGGTGAGCATTCAAAGTTGTTGATACAGTAAATGTGAACATTTCCCTAAAACTTGTCCTGCATGGAAAGGAGGCTCCAGGCAAATTGAGGCAACTTATTTAGGAAATGTCCTAGAAGCTTTTACAAGAGAACTTTTCAAACAAACAAAGCATTATTCAGCAGAATTGACAAGTGCTGGAGACACCACGAGGGATGATAAGCACCGAGTAGAAGCCAAAGAACTCCAGGCCCCCACAAGAGAAAATGAATAAATCCTACATGAAAGAAAACACACTGGAATCTTGAGACTACCAGCTCACAGAAGCGGAATCATGTCCCAAGTCCCTGCTTATCTCTTGGGAACAGGAGTGTCAATTATTTTGATTCCATGCAAACTCCAGAAATCTACAAAGTTTTGCAGGGAGGGGTGGGGGGGCAGGGGTGGTGGCAGGGAGGAGGCAGGAGGTCCCTGGCAGCCGAGGCTAGCGCTGCCCATGGGGCAGACTCTTTTTTTTTTAATTGTGAAAATACTGTACAGAGGGGTTACAATTACATGGGCAAGATAATGAGTACATTTCTTATCAAGCATTGTAGCCTCCTCCTTTGTTTCCGCTTCCCATCCTCCCCCGCCCCCACCCCAATCCTCCCCTCCCTCCCCCCCCCTCCCCCCCCCCCCCCCAACCCCCCCCCCCGCACCAAAGTTGTAAAGTTCGTTTTCGACATAACGACTTGTACATCTCATTGTTGCAATGGGTCCACCTGTATCCCTATTTAAACGATTTGTTTTTCCCCTTCTCCTCCACAAATTATACCAACATCATCAAATACAGTGAAAGCAACAAAGAAATAATCTTATAAATGTGTTAGAAACAATCACGTGAAAGAAAAAAAACATTTGAATACATATCTTAGGGTTCATTTCCTAACATCACCTTATCTGACCTTTTCTGCTTGACTCAGAGCTCCCCTATGACCCAGCAATCCCACTTTTGGGCATTTACTCAAATGTTTACAAACAAGACCATACTAAAGCTACCAGCACAACTATGTTTATTGCAGCATTATTTACTATAGCTAAGATATAGAACCAACCCAGATGCCTCTCAGTACATGAATGGATCAAGAAAATGTGGTATATTTACACAATGGAATTCTCTGCCTCCATCGGAAAGAATGACATTACCCCATTTGTTAGGAAATGGAAAGGCTTGGAAAAAATTATATTAAGTGAAGTAAGCCAGGCCCAAAGAAACACAGGTCCCATGGTTTCCCTTATTTGCAGTATCTAGTATATGGGGGCCGACTCTTTACCCCGTGGTGGCTGTGAACTCCTCATGCGATGCCACGGAAGGCCGGAAGGCCGAGTTAGAGGAAATGGCTGTGATCCACCCGCCGGGCTGTGGCTCTGTGCATCTCCAGAAATGAAAGCACTGCTGAACGGTCATGCGAAACAGTACATTCAAATAAAGATGGAAAACAGAACTTTAGGGGGATTTTAGTGTCTTCTGGATCCTTTCCTGACATGGACACACTAAGAAGTAGCAATGAAGCAAGTAGGACAGCAACACTTAAATTATCCAACAGGATTGTAAGTCCACAAGTACACTGTAAGTCCACAAGAACATGTGTGCAACTAAACTGTGCTCACACAACTAGATGTGTGAGTATACAACCTGGCTGTGTGTTTATAAAACCAGATCGTGTGGGTGTGCACACACATGACTAGACCATGTGTGTGCACAACTAATGTGTAACGAGATTGTGCCTATCTGCGTACACAAAATGAGTGATAATCTACACCATAGTATAATTGAGACTAATGAGCATACAAACTTCAGGCAAGATGCACGGCCATGAAAAAAAGTGTGGAGATACATCAGAGAACTTAGACATGAGTCCTCAGTTTCCAATTCTGATTTCTGTCACCATTACTCCCTTGACCAGGACTTTATTTAGTCTAGAGCAACAGTCCTGGCAAGTTCATGTCAGTGCAACAATTGGTTCTTGGTTGAAGCTCATCTGGGTTGAAATCTCAGGGCTGCCAGGATCTCTGCTTCCTCCCAGAAGCCCCAGGGACACCCCGACCCAGCAGCCAGCCCACTCCCAATATGGCCCGCCCAGGACTCAGCCCTTCCTGCTTCTGAATACCGGGCGGTAGCTTCCTGTTCACAGATGCCCCTTTTATGGCTGGTTGTTCACTCCTGCCATACTGGGCATGCCCTGAGGTCCCCCAAGCCTATCTAGAATTGTGAGGGTGCTGAACACTGCTGAGCCTACAACTCCAGCCATGATTCACATCTGTTGAGTTCTTTTTTAAAAAATTATTTGTAGTCAACACTGTCCTAATGAGTACAAAGGGAAATTAATAGGCTTTAACTAAAACACCTGGTAGAATGCTAAAAATAAGGTACACTAGCTGTCCATGTTCTTACTACAATGTTTTTTTTTTCATTTAAGGAATCTGCAAAGACAGCGGGGGGGGTGCTACTGTGAAACAGTGGGGAAGAGCAGTGGAAGACAGGGGAGAATGGAGGATGGGGGAGAGGGGAGGGGAGAGAGGAGGAGGAGGGGGGAGAGAGGAGGAGGATGGGGGAGAGCGGAGGACAGAGGACTGGGTAGCCAGCAGAGCTTTAGCTGCGCTACTGCTGCCTTATTGCGTGGATAAGTCAAACTCTCTCTCTTTCTCTCTCTCTCTTTCTCTCTCTCTCTCCTCTCTCTTTCTGTCTTTCTTTCACAGGATCTAAGATTGCCTGCTGAAAACCTTACTGAAAGGAACACCAGATGACGTGAAAATATCCCCAGTAACTGGAACCCGAGGAACAAAATTTCAACTCGCACAGCCGCGCTGGCTCTGGCTACCAAGGTTCTTGGCTGTCATCTTTCTTCCCAGAGCACAAAGCAGCCCTAGGACTCGGCCTCCAGGCCTTTCTTGCTTCGTCAGAAGTAGAAGGGGATTGCTGAGTGGTACACCTTCACCATGGCCAGGGGAGTGCGGCAAAACAGGTGGCAGACCCACGGGGCTGCTCGCTCAACCTCACACCCCGTGTCCCAGAGGCCTCGTCACCCCAGCGTACAGGAAAGAACGCTACTTTCCGAGGAGCAACAAAGCTAAGAGTATCAAAAGAGAACAAGCATCTCAGACTTAGATCCAGTCTTGATATGTCGGACATTCATTGCACAGTAGCGAAAAGGCAATCCAAGACCAACTAAAAAGACTGCGTGTACCTGGGGTTCAAAACGGACTCAGCACATATCAAATCCTAAAATTCACCCCCTGACAAATCTGACATCTTCTTAGCCCCTGGAGGCCCCTCCACCTTTATGCTTCTCCCCTGTACAGTTAAAATGGAAAATACCTTCGGAATAATTTGTCAGCAGGCCAATTGTATTGTGGCACAAATGCAAGATTCCATCACACTGTGCGTCCCTACCTGCTCAGGGTTTTTAATTATTTTCGGATTGGTAAAGTGCACCGATGACAGGAGGGGAGATAAGCAGACAGGCCTGTCAGCAGAGGGGGTGGCTGCAGGAAAAGCCGGCCCAAAGGTCTTGCAAGGAAGAGTACTGTTTGTGCAGTCATCATTTGACAATTATTTTGCACACATGAAAATCTACTTACTGTTTTGGATAAGTTCTCTTGTATACAATCTTACATTTTTGGACTAAAACGTTGACTTCTTTGTCAACAGACTGCCCTGATGAATGTTCTATGTATTTCATAAATAACATATGATACGTGAATTTTTGAGACACAGAAGACAATACCAGAAAGTGAAATCTGAAGTAAAAATTAAAATGAGACATTAGCCTAATATTTTATAGCAATTTCCAGTTATCATTTCCAAGACTAGACAAGAATTTTGGTTCAAAATGCTTACATGGTATGTTGTCAAAATTACTCTAAAAAATCTGTTATTGGGTTGGGAGGAATGGGTGAGAAAGCTGAAAGGGTGAAATTGATGGAGACACATTGTATTTATAAACTGCGTTGTTGACTGGGAAAAAAGTCAGTGATTTACTGATTAATCAAAATTACGTCATGCCATTTCTTCTATATAACATATTCTATATAACTAAGTGGATATCACATATCAAAGTATGCATACTATTATCATTGTTTTAATTGATTATAATATAAATCTTATAGTACTTATTAAATTTTATAGGTTAAGTAAAACTTCATTAATAGGAATCATAGGCAAGCAGATAGATATAGATAGTAGATATAGATAACAGAAAATGAAAGATGATAAATGAAAGATAGATGATAGATACATGGATAATAGATGATAGGAGTAATACCTAGATATAGATAGATAATATATAGATGATGGATCTAGATGACAGACAGACACATTGATACGCAGATAGAGATATAAAAGATAGGAATAAACCTAGTATTGGAGGCATCAATTTCAACTTCACAAGGACAAAAATTAAATTTATTTTTACTGTTTTTATTATCTATAAGTAGTTGTATAAAGAGGTTTCAGTTTCATGCAGTTTCTGAGTACAGGTCTTGATCCACATCTCCCCTTCCACCTTTCTCCCTGTCCGTCTCCCCCTCCTCCTCCCATCCCTCCCCTCCCCTTCAGTGACCTGGCTCTGAGTTCACCTATATGCATTGAGAATCATGACTGTAATCTGAACAACTCAGGAGGCTGAGATCTGAGCACTGTGGTTCAAATCCAGCTTAGACAGAAAATCCACAAGTCTCTTATTTCAATTAACCACCAAAAAAGCCAGAAATGGAACTTTGACTCAAGTGATAAAGTGCTAACCTTAGGCTAAAATGTGAAGTCACAGAGCCCAAGCCCTGAGTTCAAGCCCCAAGAGTGGCAATTAAAAAAAAAAATAGGAGGGCTGGGAAGGTGGCTCAGTGGTAGAGTGCTTGCCTTGCATGCCTGAGGCCCTGGTTCGATTCCTCAGCACCACATAAGCAAAAAGAAAAAAGCCGGAAGTGGCACTGTGGCTCAAGTGGTAGAGCGCTAGCCTTGAGCTGAAGAGCTGAGGGACAGTGCCCAGGCCCAGAGTTCAGGACCCACAACCGGACCCCCCCCCAAAAAAAATAGGAGTTATACCATTTGACTCCTCCCCTGTATAAACCAACTCCAGTCAATTTGCTTTGTGTCTATATACATGTGGCTCTGTATGTATTTTCAAATATGTTTAAAATTTAAATCTAAGTTCCATATCTGAGAGAAAACATGTGCCCTTTGTCTCAGAGTCTGACTCTTTAAAGCTCAGCACTTAGGAAGCTAACGCAGAAGGTAGATAATTCAAGACCAATTTGCACGACATAGCACAAGCTTGTCTTGAAATTAAAAAAAATAATAATAATAGAGATATTTTTTTCTTTTGTGCTAGTACTGGGGCTTGAACTCAGGACATGGGCCCTGTCCCTGAGCACTTTTTGCTCAAGGTTAGCTCTCTACCACGTGAGCCACAGTGCCAATCTCAGATTTTGGATGTTTAATTGGAAATAAGAGTTTCATGGAATTTCCTGCTTGGGCTGGCTTTGAACCCAGTCCCCAAATCTCAGCCTCCTGAGTTGCTGGGATTACAGGCGTGAGACGCTGTCAGGTCCCCAAATGAGGTCAGAGCTCTCAGGCTCCAAGTCCACCTCTGAACAGCTCTTAGGCTCCAAGTTCACCTCTGAATGTATTCCACACGCCTCATGGCACGAGCTGTCACGGGACATTACAGGTGCAAACCTGATCCCAAAGGAGAACAGGAGACGCTGTGAATGCCTCCGAGTGAACAGAAAAACGCAGCATTTCACTCCGCTGGTCCAAACGGCAGAAACAGAGCCCATTGAATTTTTCTCTCATGTGTTTCCTGTCCCTAGTCTCTCTCATTTGATTCTTTCTCCCTTTAATTCTCCCTGTCAGCCCCTTTTCCTACCCACTCTATTTACACATCCCTGCCCCTGATTTCTGCAAGTGCAGGGAAGTAACAGGAAAAGAAAGAGGGAGAGAGAGAAAGAGGGGGGGAGAGAGGGAGAGGGAGGGAGAGAGAGAGAGAGAGATCTTTAGTGGGACTGACAAGCCAGAACTAAAACACGCTGGAAGCAAAAATCCACATTTGCATTCTAGGGTTAGGAAAGAAGCGATTAAAATCCAAACTGAAAATGTTTAAAATGAACTTGAAATAGCAGTTATTGAAAAGCCTGTGGAGCAAAAGTAACATTGCTAACTGAGCCCTGCCCTTTGCCTTCTTGTTCCCAGACGGCGAAATTGCAGACTCTTTATTTAGGGAAGGATTTTATCTCTGCCTAACCCAGAAAGCTGCAAAATAACGTTCCACGCATAAATTAAGCCTCTGCTCAACTTCAGCTTCATAAAAATTTTAGTGCACTTTGGAAGTCAAGAAATTTATTAATAGTATTTTTTGCCATAAATTGTTATTTTCTTGGAGCTTTAATTCTTACTTTTAAAGAACTTTTCCCCTTGGTGTTATCTTTTGTTTTTCATAGCTGAATATTTTAAACCAAGAATAGACAGATCTAGTCATATTAAAAGTCTACTTTCCCACCCAACAGAATTACGCCCTCCCTCCCCCGCAAGTCCTCTCCTGTGTTCCTCACTAGGCCGCAGTGCTTGGGTCTCAAGAAATCACACTAAGTAGACTGAACCTACCAAAATGCCACGAACACAAGTATGTGGATTTTGAAGTCCTGGGTACTCATAAATCAATCACCGTGTCTATGGAAGTGCAAAGATGAGTGGATGACACTTATTCCTGAGGAAATAATCTAAAAGCAGGTCCAGTGTCAGTGAGTGGCACACACTAGTAATAGTAATAATAATAATAATAAGCTATTAATCACCAAAAAGCCAGAAATGGAGATGTGACTCACATGGTAGAATGCCAGTCTTGATGGAGATTAAAGAAGTACACAAGGCCTTGAATTCAGACCTTAGTACTGGAAAAATGAATGAATGAAACAAAATGGGTCTGAAGATCAGGGACAGTTTGCTGGCATGATGGAAGGGAGTGATCAGAGCTGTGAAAGAGAAAAAAAAATCAAAGTTCATGCAAGTCCCGCTCTGGACCTAAGGGAAGAAACAAGGCTCTGCATGAATCTGGGCTAGAGAAAGATGAAGGGAATGATGCCATCCTCCTCCCAATGTCACAGCCCCTGCTAAGGAGAGGTGCGGGGTGCGGGAGATGCTGAGGATGGAAAGTGATGAAGGGAACAGAGTATTTAAATTTCCACCACCAAAGCCTGTACTAGAAGTGGAGGAAAATCAGTGCATACCTCCAGAGGGTCAGTTTTCTTGAAGGTAACCAATCCTGGTTAATGTGTGTGTGTGTGTGTGTGTGTGTGTGTGTGTGTGTTATTACATGCCCATGCATGTGTGCAGGTGCCAGTGTTTGGACTCAAGGTCTGGGCACTGTTCCTGAGCTTTTTTACTCCAGGCTGCTGCCCTACCATTTGAACTATAATGCCACGTCCAGCTTTTGGGTAGTTAATTGGGAATAAGAGTCTTGTGGACTTTTTCTGACCGGGCTGGCTTTGAACCTAAGTTTCTCAGACCTAAGCCTCCTCAGTAGCTAGGATTACAAGTGTGAGCCACTGAGGCCTGACCACAGTGGGTCATAGCTATCTCCAATTTCAAGGCTCTGCCTCATGGGAGGAGACTAGATGGCCTTGGACAATCGATGCGGTAGGAGGGAGTGGCTGCAAAGCCTAGGGGACAGAAGCACTGGGCAAGGGCAAGGCCCCGTCCTGATGGCTTCTGACTCTTCCCTCACAGTTCTCAGCAGGAAGAGAGAAGAACCAGACAGAAACTAGAGACTAGAAAAACATTGTAGATTGGTAGGAGGCAAAAGCAGTCCATCCTTTCAGCCTGGAGCAAAATCACAACAGCAGCCAAGGGAGGCGCTGTGTGGTCAAACCAGATCCTGAATGCACCACACAGTACGAATCACCCATGGCAATGCAAAAAGGGGTAGGCACTGGGTGCCGGTGGCTCCCACCAGTAATCACAGCTACTCAGATGGCTGAGATCGAAGGACCCCGGTTCAAATCCAGCCCAGGCAGGAAAGTTCCTGAAACTCATCTCTAATTCAGCAGCAAAAACCCATAAATAGATGTGCGGCTCAAGCCATAGAATGGAAGCCTTGATAGGAAAAGCTAAGGACAGTGCTTAGGCTCTGAGTCTAAGTCTCATTTCCCGAGACAGAGAGACAGAGAGAGAGCGTGCAAGAGTGCTTTATCTAGTCAATGCAAGAGTAATTTTTCAACAGAAACCCTATTTAGGTCATATCTATAAACAGAAATGTCCTTTTGCGTATGTAGTCCAACACAAATAATGTGTCCCAGTTAATATTTTAATAAAAGGGGCTGTGTCCTTGGTGGAAATGCTAGTCCTTCTAGAAAAAAAAAATCATACTCCAGAGAAAACCACAGCTGTCCCCTCTTGCCTGGGCCTCCCAGAGGCCCCCAGGCTGCCACAGCTCCGCACCTCCAGCTGGAGGCAGGCTGGGGCCTCTGAGCCTGGTCAAGTTCCTAATTCACCACCAAGTTCATTCTGGGAAGCCACGCCCTTATTTACTTCCAGTGATCTTTACTGTGCTGAGAAATGATGTTCTTAAATGGGATGCATTTTTCCAAGGGTGGAAAGCGGCATGCCATACAACTATTATGAGTTTTTTGTTGAAGTTCAATGGATTGAAAATAGATTGATAGAGCTTAATACACATTGTACCTCTTGTGAAGCAAATGAGAATAGGATTAGTATGCAGTGTGGGACAATACCCCCACAGGAGGAGAAATACATCCATGGAGCCAGTGGAAATGTGAATTGCTATTAACGAGCCGAAGCCTAGGCAGGTCTGGAGTCTGCATCTCATTTTGGATTTAATTATTGCAATAACATCTCATTTGCTTCAAGGTATTACAATTATCTCCTGTTTGAAATTGAAAGGTATTTTAGAGTGAATGTAGTTAATGAAGGAAAGGGTTCAAAATGTCCAGAGCACTGAGCTTCAAAGTAGAACAGCCTACATTTTAAACAATTCCTGAATAAAAGAGCACATGCAAAATGTACTTCTCAGGCCAGCAAATGAGGTATCATTTTTTTTCTATTTTCAATGCTATTAAGACTTTTAAAATGACATTGGCTACAAATTGATAACAGGCATTGACATTAATCAAGCTCTTTCAAAAAAAGCTCATTTTCACAATTTCATAAGATACCACGTGGTAGTTTGAATATTCCCTTAATTTTCTGTAAGATAAAACTTTTAAAAAATGAAATCAAGCTGGGCTCAGGATTCTAGCTACTCAGGAGGCTGAGATCAGAGAATAGTCATTCAAAATCAGCCTAGGCAGACACATCCATGAGACTCTTATCTCTACCAGCAAAAAGGTAGAAGTGAAGCTGTGGCTCAAGTGGCAAAACACCAGCCTCCTACCTCAATATCATCACCTAGGCCCTGAGTTTAAGGCCTAGTAATGACTGAGACACACATATGAGAGAAAGAGAGAGAGAGAGAGAATAAAGAAATTTTAAGCTCAAATACTAGTGGTTTTAATGTTTCAAATATTAGACCTCCTTAATTACACATGCTTTTGATTGTTGTTCTCTGATCTCTGACAAGTGGGGAATATGTCCTGGGGTGAAGTTGTTCAAAAACAGAATAGAAGGCTCTGGAAAGACTCAGAACTTACCAGAAGGCACAGGGCCTAGTGCTTAGAATCATTTGTAGCGCCCATGGAAATTTTGTAATTTTTTAATAAAACCACAGGGTTAAAAATAGATGTGATGTAGTCTGGGCTCTGTATTCCTGCCTATAATAATGTAGCTATTACAAAGCAGCATGTACTTTTCTGTTTGCTTCTTTGTGTTTTCGGCAGTACAGGCTTGAACTGTGAGCTTCACTCTTGGAGGCAAGCTCTCTACCACTTGAGCCTCAACGACCACCCTTTTTGCTTCTTAAGGTCTCACACATTTTGACTCGCCTGGCCATGAACTAGGATTTCCCACTCTCTGCTTCAGGAATATGGGACATTACAGGCCTGAGCCAAGGAAATCCACTAATTTTTATTGATTGATTGATTGATTCATTGGCTGATTCATTTTTTCAATCAAGAAATGAGCCACAAAGCAAAGACTGTCTCTATGCAAAACCATTGTCATTCGGCTGTGGCTCAAGTCTCTGCCTCAAGTCCTGCAATGTTACCAACTCTAAGAAAATGCACAGCTCCTAACTCAACACTAGCACTTGAGAAAACAGCAGAAAACGCCAGCACCAGTTTTCTTGGTCCTTCCTCCATCTTCAAGGCTGCCTAGACCTCGCCTGCTTCTCTCCAGACCTGACTTCCTGCTCTCTCAGCCTGGTCATCTGCTTTCCCCCACCCTTGGGCTGAGGCTTGATGACACAGGTGACAGAGTACCAGATGAACAAGAACAGCTGAGGGACAGTGCCCAGGCCCCAAGTTCAAGTCCCAGTTCTGGCACACACACACACAAAGATCATTCTGTTTGTCACTATCATGGTTTCTATGGTAATAAAGTGTGTTCGATGTATCATCTCTGAAACACGCACATATACACACATGCATGCACACACACGTACACATGCACAGATGTCCTTCTCTCACTATAGAGAAAACATTTATAATCTAAAAGAGATCCTTACGGCTCTGAGGCATGTGCCTGTGGTACCTAAGAGTCTATCTACAAAGTACAACAATCCAGGAAGGTGCGATTTAAGCTAGATCTCAGCCTTATTTTAAGACAATCAGGCTATGCAAAATACTAAATACAACTTTTAATCTGCTTTTTGTCCATATCAGAAAACATTTTCATAAACATCTTAATAACTACTTATCTATGGGTGGCTACATAACACATATTTTAGAAAAATATTGATATTATTGGAAAAATCATTGCATATTACTTTAACAATAACTACGTTTAATAGCGCTGAATCCACCCAGATTTATCTTGCTCACTCTTGTATATTATTCCACAGCCAGCCATGCTGTTGTCTCTGTGAGCTACGTGGGAAGGCAGGCTCTACCTTTGCACCCCCACCCCCCAAGACTGTCTCTGTGTCTCATGATTTAAGTAGGAATTTGGGGATATTGCTCCCCACTTGTTACCCCATCACCTCCTCGCACCCCTGCCAGGTGGCATCGGTGCTGCTAGCCTGCCTTCCACGAGAACTGGCCAGGATGCTCTGGCCATTTCCCCTGCTACCCTCCTCTACACAACCCCTCCGTCACTCTTCCTCCACTAGCCCTGCAGCCCTGGCCACCTCCTCCCGGCTCTACTCAGCAACTCCATCACCCTTCCTCCACTAAGCCCTGCAGCCACGCTCTCATTTGTGGAGGGGCTCGGCTGGTGCGAGACCAGAATGACAGACTTGGTCGTTCAACTCCTACATGATTCTTCAAGCAAGTGTGTGCATGCGTGTATGCGTGTGTGCCTGCGTGTGTATGAAACAGCAAATGGGACCCTGAAGTTCAGCGTCTCCCTTCCAAGACCACCATAGTGCTGATTCACATTGGAATAACCCAGGGTGGGAAGGCTGCAGAGAACAAGTTCCTTGTTCTGATTTGTTCAACGTTTGCTCTGTGCATGGGGAGACATAGTCAGCAGTGAAAAATCACTGGACAAGTCACAATCCCTGCATGCTTCTAGCTTAAACTGTAGAGGAGAAAACAGGACACCGGCAGTAAGCCTTGCAGGTGCTGTATCTGAAGAGAGAAGCTAGCTGATCCATGGTCAATTCGAGGAGGCCCACTTGGGGGAAACGCCTGCCCATGTGTTCCTGGGAGTGGAGAGAAAGCAGAGAGGTAAGGCGGGCATCAGCGCCCTCCACAGAACCCCAGGGCTGGTTATTACTCTGACATGTACATAGTCTTTAAAATACTTTCCCGTTATTTCTCTAGTTATAATAAATAAAACTGGTATAATTATATAAAAGTAAGTGAACTTAAAACTAAGTTTGTGATATGGATAAATGATTCACTAAGTTCCCTGCTGTTTTCAAGGATTGTTCTTAACTTCAAATTTAAAACAGAATTATATCTAACAGCAAAAAATTATATTTTATTTATTTTAGTATAACAGAATAGGATTATCTTTTTTGTTGTTGTTGTTGGTTGTGGAGCTTGAACTCTGAGCCTGGGCACTGTCCCTCAGCTCTTCAGTTCAAGGTGAGCACTCTACCACTTGAGCCACAGCGCCACTTCTGGTTTTCTGATGGTTTATTGGAGATAAGAGTCTCAGGGACTTTCTTGCCCAGACTGGCTTTGAACCACGATCCTCAGATCTCAGCCTCCTGAGTAGCTGGGATGACAGGTATGAGCACCCAGCTTAGGGTAATCTTTTCTTTATATCATGCCAGTACTGGGGCTTGAAGTCAGGGCCTGCAGCCCTCACTTGGCTTTTTTCCCCCAGGCTGGCACTCTACCACCTGAGCTATCCCTCTACTTCTGGGGGATAATTGGAGATAAGAGTCTCATGGACTTTTCTGCTTGTCTGGCTTTGAACCTTGATCCTTAATCTCAGCCTCAGATTCTAGATATGAGCCACAGGTACCTTCTCGATGATTTTATTTTCAAATGGAATTTTAAACTTGCTCCTTTCAACAAAGGCTTGTTGTCATAAAGTCAAGTTTTCACATAAGAAATACTTAGCATGACATTATCAGATCAAAGCATGTTTATAGGTACTGTGGATATCAATTAAATTAAACATTCAGAGATTTTCTTTGTAAAGTAAATCTGGACATTGTTTCACCTGGAGAATGTCAGGTCTTGTGCTAGGACACCAGCTGTAACCTCAAAAGATTTATAAAAGCTATTGATAGAAGTATTTTCTAAAAACAGTGAAAAGCTTTAAAGTAGGTGAATTCAAATTTGGTGTTGTTAAAAATAGCTGCTTCCTAGAGCCGGCTGTTCTCCGTTGACTCTTAATGAACTCTTGAAAGCTCACTTGAGAATGATAATCAGGTTGGCATTATTCTCCAAGTGCTAAAAGCAGAACCATACTTTGAAGACAACAAAGACATCAGACATGAGGCTGGCCAGGCTGTGTCTCAGTAACTCCACACCTCAGCCTCTCTCCTGTGCCTGGCAATACAGCCAGCCCCTTTGAGGGAAGTGTAAACACGAACCACAGTGCCTCTCTAATAGTGAAGTGGCACTCATGGCAAAACACAAATGCTCGAATGGATCATGAACATGGAGTGGGCATGCATCAGCTGACCACAGCCTCGTGCTAAAGCCTCCTTTGATGTACTGTGGACTCTTGGTATGGGGGTAGATGCCTAGAGTCCTAGCTCTTGGGGAGGCTGAGGCAGGAGGATCATGAATTCTAGATCAGAAAGATAAACGTAGTATGATCAATGACAGCACACTATGTTGAAGGAATAAAACTCTACTACACGTTGTCCAAAAATGTCAATGGAATCTTCGAAACAGGAAATATCCTCGGTGATAGTCACGGCTGATTTTAGGAAATCAGTCAGTAACAATGCTCTGTCGGGGAATGATGGCTTTGAAAATATTGAATCCAAACACAGCTTTCAGGACCACAAAGCCACAGACTCCAAATGACAGCGGTGCTTCCTAAAAGTCAGTGGACCCACACAGGACCGTTCTTGGGAGAGTGCTTTAATGGGACGGAAGGTTAATTTTCTCTATTTTTTAAAGCAACTTAAGAAGAGCAAGGCAATCATTTTGTACTACAATACAAATGATTCTCGATGATTGAAAGGTACTTTCTGTTGTCCACAAACTAGATTGTTTTTTCAAATTTTATTTTGGCCACTTCCCAACACAGATCAAGGCAAGAAGATTTCACAGTAAACAACTAACTACATTGCTTTTACAATGAATAGTTTATACTCTATTTGTTTATTAAGGGTTATCCGTCATTAAATTCTCCAATCAACCGTGGGTCCATCGCTAATTTTAATTGCTTTATTTTTCTTTCTCTTCAGGAGATGAATCTATTAGCCCCTCACTATTCGTACTTAGGATAGTGAGTACAAGAAGGCATGGAAAGGAAAGCATCCGATGAGCAATTTGGAGCCAATGTACCGCTCTGTCTGGCACACGCTGAAGCGATCTAGCATCCATTCTTGTCTCTAACAGACACAAAGATAGGCCAATATTATTTTAATTTTTTGTTGGTACCGGTGGTTGATTTACAGATGTTGTGCTTGCTAGGGAAGTGTTCTACCACTTGCATCATGCCCCTAGTCTGTTTTCGCTTGTATTTGTTTTTCAGGTGGGGTACACGTTAAAGGAGCACTTGGGGCTACGGAGCCAAGAGTGAAGGTGCATGTGAGCACAGGAGCAGCCCAGGGTGCCCCAGAGCCCGAGGCCACTGTGGGCTGGACCCCAGCGCCCGGCCCCCCTGTCCCTGGAGAAAACCCCGTGTGTTCACCCCAGGCCAGCAGGCACTCTGGGAAGGCTGCAGAAAGCTGGTGCAGTGTGAGAGCCAGGGACAGCTGTGAGGGCCGGAGGTCCAGCTGCTCTTGGTGACAGAATGTGGTGGCTTTGGCCTCTCTGCTCCTTAACCGCACAGTTATGAACGCTGGCAGGGCCTCTGTTAGGCCGAGGGCCCGGCTTGCATCTCCAAAGGAGAGTGGCCCTTACAGCAAAGGTGTGCTGTGTTCATCAACGGCTTTGCTCAATGGCAGCTCCTCTGTACAACTACTGAACGATAATTAAAAAAAAAAAAAAGAAGGAAAGGAATCTTCAGTGTTAAAGGAGGGATCTATAGCACACAGGCTTGGAAAAGACTGAGCAGGTTCCCCTGTTAATGAAGACAATGCTCCACTTTCCCGTCCACACGTTCCCAAGCGCATGGAAACCCAGCTTCCCCCGCTCCCTCGCCTCTATTTGGCTGGTATTTAAAATAAATGATGGCACGGCAAGAAATTCTAGCGTTAGTTTTATAACAATTCTTTGCAATACCTATCTCAAAAGAAATTCTAGGAGGAAGTTTTTTGGGTTTCCTTACCGGAATGACTCCACTTTCCTGTCAGTGGCTGTGATTTACGCAGAGACATGCCTGCCTGTTCAGATCACGGAGCAGAGGGAAGCGTGCCCACACGAGGAACGCATTTGCCTCCCGTGTGGGGAAAGGAAAGAGTCTGTAACCACGGATGCTGAGGAGGAACCCAGCGTTTCGGGATCCGAAACCCAAAACACAGCCGTAAGACGCTTCCTTTTTAAAGAATATATTTTAAGAGTAACCAACTTTTCTCTGGGGGAAAAATTAAAGGAAAGTTAGACTTCTGTTGGAAGAGCCATAGATGGAAATCAGAATCCCCTCAGACACTGTGATGGGATTCTCCTGATGAAGCTGGTCTCAGGGAGCTTTCGTTCTCTCTCTCTCTTTTTCTTTCTTTCTTTCGTTCTTTTGTTCGTTCTTTCTTTTCCCGCTCTCCCTTCCTTTCCCTTTCTTCTCCTCTTTCTTCCTTCATCTCTTTCTTTTGGCCTGGCTTCAAATCGTGATCCTCCCATCCCAGCCTTCTGAGTGGCTAGGATCACCAACAGAGCCCTTAACTACCCTCCACTTACCACTGCCTGTGTCCCTCCTGGGTTTACCTGGAAGTGACAAAGCAGGTCAACCACCATCTACTCAGATGCCTTGCTCAAACCCTGTCTGGAACAACTACCACTTCTATTTGCACCGTTTCCTTCTCCTTCCAGCACATTCTCCAACCATTATCAATAACCATGTTCCCTCTGAGTTACCATCCTATTTCTTATGCCTCTCTGCTGTCTGTCACAGAAAGTTAAATCTGATGCTTTTACATCAAGGGCTTGTTACACATTCAGTGGTGTCAGATGAGATAAAATGAAAAGATCAACAAAATGAATGAAATAAACAAAATGAATCAACAGAGTAGAGCAATAACAGGCATTTCTGTTCATGAAGTGGGTTTTTTTTAATCTATTGTAAAAAAAACATCACATTGCAAGTCTCACTGTGTAACGACCCAAGCTCCTTACTTCCCCTTGGGTTTCTAGTATTTGATACCGAAACATCTCATGTTGTTGAATGATTCCTGCCTAATTCACTTTTCCACATACAGAGACCAATAAAACCGAGGGCCAGCGATTGTGGCTGCAAGCAAGCTTTCTATACAATTGTCTGACTTTAAAATGATCAAGAGTTCTCTCATAACATGAAGTGTGAGCAAACAGATTCTTTGAAAAGGAGGTAGTCATTTATGGAGTTTAACTTTGTCAGTGTGATACATACAGGATGGCTTGTCAAAGAAGGAGGGTTAGGGAAATTATTTCTCAATGGACATATGAAGCATTGTGTGTTTTACCTATAATCAGAACTGAACATTCTGATTTCAGATTTTTTCCACTCTACACACCACTCCCAGGAGACAGCAGTGTGTTCTCCGTGGGTCTCTCAGGTCTTTTTATTCCCATTTACTGACCTGACTCATATCCCAGAGATAAATCTCCCTGCCACCCACACAGCACCACAGGAGATCTGCACAACGACTCAACTGACAACAGAATAAAGATTCTTTAATTCATCAAAGTAATCTGAGGTTTCCAGACTCACTCCTCAATCCTGTCTCTGGCTCTTCCTCTCCCTGCTTTCTCTTTCTTTCTTCCCCCTCCTCTTCTCTCTCTATTCTTTCTCCTCTCTTCTGCTTTTTTTCTCTCTCTCCTCTTTCTGTCTACACTCTGTCTGTTTCTTCTCTCCCTTTTCTCTCGTCTTTCTGTCTTTCTCCCTGAGACTGAAAGGTTAAACTCAGAGTCTGCAGCTTTTTAGACAGGCGCCCTACAGCTGTACCCTACACTTTGTCTAAAGCAAATGCTAACACAACACCTTCACTGCATTTTTCTATATTTGCTTCGTTGTGATTTCCATAATATAAAAATAAATGGTAATTATCTCTACTAAAGGATTGCACATTTTAGGATCTGAAATAATTTCATGCTCAACTATATGAAGCTAGGTAGGAAATTGGAAATTCCTATTTAATGGTTCTAAAGCATTAGGACAAACATTTCTCATATGTCTATATAGGTAATTCAGAATTTTTTAATGTAAAAACATTTGTACTACCAGTTGTTTAAGAATACAGGTGGACTGATGCAACAATGAGAAGTACAAGTTGTCATGTCCAAAACGAGCTTTACAACGTCGGTTCCGGGGGGGGAAGGGGGGGGGAAGGAGAAGGATTGGGATTGGGGGGGAGGGGGGAGGCTGGGAAGGGATGTGAAGGGTAAACCAAAGGAGGAGGCTGCAATGCTTGGTAAGAAATGTACGCATTATCCTGCCCATGTAATTGTAACCCCTCTGTACAGTATGTTCACAAATAAAATTAAATTAAATTAAAAAAAAATTTTGGGGGGGGGTCCAGTCATGGGGCCTGAACTCTGGGCCTGGGCGCTGTCCCTCAGCTCTTCAGCTCAAGGCTAGCACGCTACCACTTGAGCCATAGCACCACTTCCGGCTTTTTTTTTTTCTGCTTATGTGGTGCTGAGAAATCGAACCCAGGGCCTCAAGCATGCAAGGCAAGCGCTCTACCACTGAGCCACCTTCTCAGCCTCTGCTACTTAAAAAGTTTATAAGTCTTTGGAAGTTGATGAATTTTATTTTCCTTTTTCAGAAAAGTAACAGTATCAAGTTCAGGAAGTTCCTTCTAAAGTTTGCATTAGTTCATTTTTCTTTTTTTTTTTTTGAATCAGACTATGTGAAATCTCAGAATTTTCTCCTTTAGGTTTTCAATTATACAAAAGTGACAAATGTCAGTTTTTTAAAGTTTAGGAAACTATAAAAAATGTAAAACCCCAAACTCAAAAGTTTTGTTATTATCATTATATTGTTATTATCATTATATACAGCTTTTATATTTTAATACCAGAAAGCAGAGAGAAAAAAGTCTAGAATCACTTTTAATTTCCAAACTTAGTCGTTTACTTCTACAGTGACAATAATTTCAAAAGGCAGGCTTTGCTCAAATGTGAAGAAGCAGCTTTGAACCACTGGCTCCCACCTGTAATCCTAGCAACTCAGGAGGCTGAGATCTGAGGATTGTGGTTTGAATCCAGCCTGGACAGGAAACTGTGTGTGACTCTTATCTCCAAGTGCAGCTGTGGCTACAGTCAAATGGTAGAACAGCAGCCTGGAACAAAAAGGCTAAGCAATGAGGGACCATGGTTAATTAAGCCTCAATACCCACAGGCACATGCGCGCGCGCACACACACACACACGCACACGCACACACTCGCACACGCACGATTAAATTTGGTGGACATAAGTGGCTATCACTAACTGCGTTTCAGAGAGTCCTGCCCAGGCAAGAAGAGCCATGGAAAGCTTGTAATGGAGAGGAAGAAGAAATCCAGACAAAAGCAAGCGAGCGAGCAAGAGAGGAAGGGGGATGGGAGAGAGAGAGAGAGAGAGAGAGATCATCTTTGGGCTTTAGCTGAATACCAGAAAAGGAGGAGATAATCCACAGCCTCAATTCTGCTTTCCCAGGATGCTGGGGATAGCTTCCCTGGTCTTGTGACTGTCCCAGGCTGGGTTGGTTCTTCTGCAGGACTGGAGCCACGAGGGGCAGCGACCGCTAGCTGAGCTCTGGGCGTGTGCGCCATTACAGAGAGGGTGGCTGGTCCTCACTCAAGGTGGCACCAGCGGCAGGGACAGGCCACCCTCTTGGCAGCCAGCCACAGCTGACCGGAGTCTTGCCAGCTGAGGGCCACTGGCCACACCGCAGACCGCACCCCTGCAGCCTGCACCAGAGACCACAGCACCCCTGGAAGCCGCACGTGAGCCAAACCTCTCGCCACCACCCCAGGATCCCACAGCCTTTTACTATCCCAATGCTGTGGGGGACACTCAAAAAAGGCAGTTGAACTTTTGCCCCTCCATCTCCCGTATCCAGACTGCCGCCCAGCATTAGAAAAGCACAGATGAGTGTCTTCAAAGCCAGGGCCATCTCTTGAAGCGATGCGAGCTGCAGACACGTTTCTTTCAATGTAACATTTATACAATGAATTCTGTTCTTTTATTTTCTGACCGTGAAGAGTTTGCACAGGGGCTACAATGTATGCATCCACCTGCAAGTCCAGCACCTCCTGCCCAGCCCCCCTCCATTCCCCAGACGCAGCTCATGAGTCCTACGTTACCACGCGACCCTGTTGCATGTTCGGGCACAGGCCCTGAGTTGAAACCCACTGCTGCCCGCCCATGGGGCAGAGAAAGCAAGCCACACAGAAACGAGATGATGTGCCATTCTAGCTCTCCCCACCTTCCTCCCTCCCACAGGCCTCCCTCCCTCCCACTCTTTCTGTGCCAGTCCTGGGGCTTGAACTCAGGGCCTGTGCTGTGTGCCACTGACTTTTCCACTCATGGCTGGTGCTCCACCACTAGAACCACAGCTCTACTTCCATCTTTTTGCTGGTGACTTGGAGATTCCTATGAGCTTTCCTGCTCTACCAGGTAGAGCTCAGCTTCTGGAGTAGCATGGACCACAGGCATGAACCACCGGCCTCTTGACCTACTTTAGTTTCTAAAAGCCAAGCCCAAAGCACAGCCCTTCCACACTTCCTGGTGTCCCCAAAGCGGAAGTTCTCTCTGGGAACAGGAACGGGAGCCCCAGGTCATCACAGCAAGTGTCAAGCCAGATTCCCCACCCACTGGTTTATGTTATGAAACATAGAATGTTCTAGAAATAGCCTTTAAAAGATTTGAGCTTCTGTGAACATAGAAGATCATCTATGAAAATTACAGCATGGGCTGGGAAGGTGGCTCAGTGGTAGAGCGCTTGCCTTGCATGTATGAGGCCCTGGGTTCGATTCCTCAGCACCACATAAGCAAAAAGAAAAAATCCAGAAGTGGCACTGTGGCTCAAGTGGTAGAGCGCTAGCCTTGAGCTGAAGAGCTGAAGGACAGCACCCAGGCCTAGAGTTTAGGCTCCACGACCGGACCGCCCCCCCCAAAAAAGAAATGTTTGGGGTGAGGATCGGGTGGGGGAGGGGGGAGTATGGGAAGGGATGGGAAGGGGAAACAAAGAGGAGGCAACAATGCTTGATAAGAATTGTACTCATTATCTTGCCCATGTAATTGTAACTCCTCTGTACGGTATTCTCACAATAAAAAAAAAAGGGAAAAAAGAAATGCGAAGTTCTCTTTGCCAGCTCATCTGTACTTGTGTGTCATTCTATGTGTGGTCACACTCAGGAACGCTAGTGTCAACCTACCTTTGTGGTGAAGTTAAAATTTTGTGAGCTTAAATACTACAAGTGAGCTTGGTGTCGGTGGCTCACACCTGTCATCCTAGCTACTCAAGAGTCTGAGATTGAGGATTACAGTTCAAAGCAGCCCAGGCAAGAAAGTCCAGGAGACTCTTATCTCCAATAAACCACTAGAAAACCAGAAGTGGTATTATGACCTAAGAGGTAGAGTGCCAGCATTGCACACATAAACTAATGAATGGCACACAGGCCCTGAGTTCGAGCCCCAGTACCAGCACAAAAATGAGATAAACAGGTAAACTCTTAGGCACACACGGAAGAAGGAATTACCCATTGAACTCACAGAGGAGGAGACATTTTTATCAGGCAAAAATTTGACTCCAGTCATCCCAATTTCTCCCCTTTTCTTCCTTCTCTTAAATTCAGTTACCTTCCAAGCCAAACACACACTATTTTTAGTTTTCTTTCCTTAAATTGATTCTACAGAGCGAAGTTGTCATAGAAACCCCAATAGCAACATTTCTTCTTCCTTTTTGTTTTGAAGTGTGTGCTTTTCAATGCCTTTCAGAAAACACACTATTTCCCTGTTGACGTTTTTAAGGACAGTGCAACTCTCTCTCTCTCTCTCTCTCTCTCTCTCTCTCTCTCTCTCACACACACACACACACACACACACACACACACACCATTATTTCCTTTACAGCCCCCATGCTGATGGAAAAAAAAAATCACTTTTCCCCTCTCTCACTAAGAGTAAGGTCAAAGGGAAACTTTAAAACAGTGATAGAGAGTTTGGGAATTTGCTCCATTTCAAAACAGACTGTCATGTAACATGACCATGCCCCCTGCGGTACACTCAGGACAGCGCAAGCCTCCAGCCCCCGCCACCAATTCCCTACCTGCTCTGCTGCTTATCGTTTGGGAAGGGCCACCGCACACGTGTTGGGGTTTGTGCGATGGAGTCTCAGTAACCCCTGGGATATTTCACTCTATTATAAAGCAAGGTGGAGAAACTATGTAGCATGTCATAGTGTTTATGTGTATTAAAATAGAAGGAAAAAAATTTAAATGGCAAGAGTCTAGGATCAAAACCTAACCAGCAGCTATCGCCAGAAACGTATACCCATAATCCTAGCCACTTAGGAGGCTGAGATCTGAGGAAAAACTCAGGAAGACAAGTCTGAGAATCTCCAATCTCCAAGTAACCAGCCAAACGTCAGAAGAGAAGCTATGGCTAACGTGTCGGAGAGCCAGCCTTGCATACCAAGGCGAAGCAAGAATTGTGAGCCCCGAGTTCAAACCTCAGGATGGACATCACATTCTCTGATTTTAATTAATTCACTAAAAAGTGCCAACTAAAGCATTAGCACAGTTAAAGACTGTTTTACATAGATGATTGCACAATGAATCGTAACTCTACATACACTGTGAGTGGAGGAGCGAGTAACTTGAAAGAACTGTCAGGACAGCAGCTTCCAGCATTGTACACAAGCTGTCCGGGTCACACAGCATCCAACATCTCCCTGAGACCGATCGACCTCTGTGCTATCCACTCCTCTAACGAATGTCTGGTCCTGTTCGCAGGCTCTGGAAGGTTCCTGCCTGTGACTTAGCCCTTCACACACTCACCAACTGTTTTGAAAGAGAAGGAAGAAAACTGACAAGAAATCCATAGCAATGCAGACCCTGGCTCAGAAAGTTCATTAAGAAAAACACCACGACTGGGCACTGGTGGCTCACGGCTGTGATCCTACCTACTCAGGAGGCTGAGGTCTGAGGACCACGGTTCAAAACCAGCCCAGGCGGGAAAGTCCGTGAGACTCTTATTTCCAATAAAACACTAGAAAATGGCAAGTGGTACTGTGACTCTGGTAGAGCATCAGTCTTGAGCAGAAAAGCTCAGGGACAGCACCCAGGCCCTGAGTTCAAGACCCGTGCCTACAAGAGAGAAAAGAAAGACTAAGAGAAAAAAAGAAAGGGAGAAAGAAAGAGAAAAATGAGAGAAACAGAGAGGAAGAGAGAAAGAGGAGAGAGGAGAGAAAGAGGAGAGAGGAGAGAGAAAGAGGAGAGAGGAGAGAGAAAGAGGAGAGAGGAGAGAGAGAAAGAGAGAGAAGAGACAGAAAGAGAGAAAAGAGAGACATAACACAGGAAACACAGCCAAAGGAAGGCATATGTAGCACACATTCATCGAGCATCTGTAGTAGGAATTCACAAACACGCGCGTATTTAGTACACATCACTAAAATGTACAGAGTAACATGGGACTATCATAAAACATGGCAAGCTGAGTGGAGCTACCCAGCCGCTTTATGGAGTGACTGCTGGTACTCTATCACGCTCCTCTGTCAGGGGTCACATCTGCCTGTCATATTTGCTCTCCTTGGTTTCTCTGCCCTGCCCTGGACAGTGGCCACCCAGCCCCTCACCATAGCCAGACTGAGGACACTGATGAGGCACAGTGTGACTTCACGGCTCAGACTGGCCTTGAACTCGCCGCTCACCTGCCTCAGCCTCTGGAATGACAGCTTATTTTTTCAATCATCTTTAAGTCGTACAGAGGGATTTCAATTCAACATGTCAGTGTGTGAGTACAACACCCCCTGACCCATGTCTTTCCATCATTCTCCACCATTGCCCCTGCCACCCAGTTGAGTTTGCACATAGGTACACTGAGGATTATGACTGCATTCACCCACAATTCCTGAGTTTTGAGAGAGAAAAAATGTAGTCTTTATATTTATGTTTCCAGAGAAGTGTACCAACAAAGGTTCATTATAATCTTGGTAAGTATTTTAGAGCTCAATTCTTCCTCCATCCAGATGCATCACAAAAATCAGAATCCAATGTATACCCTACAAAGTTAAGAAGAGCAGGGGAAAGGGTTGGGGGAAAGGATGAATAATGAAGTTGAAAGGGGGGAACTGATCAAGGTATGTCACATTCATAAGCTGCTTTGTTAATTAGCAACTCCTTTGTATAACTACTTAAAGATAAACACATAAATAAATACAGTAAAAACAAGTTTTAAGATAAAAAAACAACCACCGTAGAACCATCAGATGGTGGAGATTTACACTTATTGGTGTGGTGAGAGAAGACAGGATTCCTCCCTGGCTCTTTTTCTGAACAGAAATTATGACACAAAGGGAAAAAAGATGAAATGGTCAATCCAGCTAGATCGGTATCAGGCTGCGAAAAGCACTAAGTGTTCATTCCAATTGTACACAGGTGGGGGTGCAGCACACTGTGTTTCTCTCATCATTAGAATATAATTGCACTGGAGAGTTTACCTCTTTAGAAATCACATTTGTCTGGAGTTGAATTAATTGATGATGACCACATGAGCAGGACAGAGAGCAGCAGGCCAGGTCTTGGGCGTCGGAGGTTAAACCCAGCTGTTCTGAGCTGAGGTAAATTCCTTGACTTGAACGTGGTTGTTTTTTAACATGAGGCTTGGCACGGTATTTCCCAGGGTTTCTCTGCACTGAAGCCAGCCCTGATAACTTGGTCTAGGCCTAAAGGGCTCCAGCACACAGGACTTAATTTTCTTTGACAAGTTACTCAATCTGCCCGTGACTCAATTTCCTCAAGGGCTAAACGGAGATAAGGATATATTTCTCTGTGTCGGAATGTATTTGACAAGGATGGAGAAAGCCTCAGTGCTGCCCGGCTGACAAGGACGTTGTATAAATGCCAGTACTTGGACAAGAATCGGGAATGTTCAGGTCTTTTTACACCTGAAAATTAAGCATGCTTAAGTACATTTTTATTCTTCCCACGCACACTTTCTCCCCACAGAACTCATCTAAGTGGCTGACTGTGCATTTATATGTGCGAGCTGTGTATTCTACTTCTTCTGAGAGATGAGGCACACGGTGCATTTGTTAAGTATTCACAAATGAATGATCACAAGAACGAGTGCTTGTTAACTCTGGATAAAGTCCAGCAGGATAAAGAAACAAGTACACCTGACTTTATTTTTGTTGGCTAGAGGTCGTCTAGTCATGCCCAAAGTTTAAGCGGAAATTTTAGCAAAGCGATAGCAAATGTATCTTACATTCAAAACCTGAAGAGAGAGACCCACATCTGATCATTACTTTTTCACAAAATACGTTTTTAATGTTCTCTTCTTTGTAATTTTGTGCTCAGAAGAATTAGATTTCTCTGCAAATCAAAACAACATTGAGATATCACCTCACCCCAGATAGAACGGCAAAAATCAAGAACTCTAATAACAACAGATGCTGGAGGGGATGTGGACAGAAAGGAACCTTACTTCATTGTTGGTGGGAATGTAAACTTGTCCAACCACTTTGGAAAGCAGTATGGAGGTTCCTCAAAAGACTTCACATAGAACTCCCCTATGACCCAGCAATCCCACTTTTGGGCATTTACCCAAATGCTTACAAACAAGACCACACTAAGGCTACCAGCACAACTATGTTTATTGCAGCACTATTTACCATAGCTAAGATATGGAACCAACCCAGATGCCCCTCAGTAGATGAATGGATCAAGAAAATGTGGTATATATACACAATGGAATTCTATGCCTCCATCAGAAAGAATGACATTGCCCCATTTGTTAGGAAATGGAAAAACTTGGAAAAAATTATATTAAGTGAAGTAAGCCAGGCCCAAAGAAACATAGGTCCCATGGTTTCCCTTATTTGCAATATCTAGTATATGTATGAGTCAAGCGGAAAAGGTCAGATAATGTGATGTCAGGAAAATGAACCCTTAGATATGTATTTTAATGTTTTTTCTTTCATGCATGTGTTTCTAATGCATTTATAAGATTATCTCTTTGTTGCTTTGTATGTCCCTCCCCCACAGTATAACCCCTGCTTTCACTATATTTGATGTCAGTATAACTTGTGGAGGAGATGGGGAAAAACCAGTTGTTTAAGGATACAGGTGGATCTGATGCAACAATGAGAAGTACAAGTTGTCATGTCCAAAACTAGCTTTACAACGTCGGTGTGGGGGGGGGGAAGGGGGGGGGGGGAGGGGGGAAGGAGAAGGATTGAGATGGGGGGGAGGGGGAGGCTGGGAAGGGAGGGGAAGGGTAAACAAAGGAGGAGGCTGCAATGCTTGATAAGAAATGTACGCATTATCCTGCCCATGCAATTGTAACCCCTCTGTACAGTATGTTCACAAATAAAATAAAATTAAATTAAAAAAAAAGAATTAGATTTCTCTGTGTACAAAATAATTCATAATTAATGCACCCATCCATCGAAATAACTATGCTTATCCTCATCCACTCCAATGTAATCTTGAGTTACTCCACTGTTTAGTCAATAAACCTGTATTTAGAGCACATTAGCTTTATTTACTCAGTTCCAACTTCCATGAATTATCTCCAAGTTGCAGACAAACAGCCTTTCATTAAAAAGATCCTAATTCTCAAGAGTCTCAAACCTGCAACACCATTTCTAAAGTAAACTGAGCTATCCTTAAGTTTAAAGCATGCTTGCCTTCGATGACTTTAAGCACTGTTGGTTATATGTCGTTGAGGATAAATACGTGTCTATGATACTCTCTGTCTACCCATCCACAGATCCATCCATATCCTTCCTCAATAACTCTGGGATTACATGGGGAAAGTGTGTGTACACATGTACATGTATATACACATGTACACATATGCGCATGCCAAACACCTTTTACTTTTCTTTGCTGTGCTTGTTTGAGTGCAGAGCAGCTGTGTGCCTGGCTAGCGTCCTACCACTTGAGTCACGGCACCAGCTCCATTTTGCTGTGATTATTTTTCAGATGAGGTTTTGTGGGTTTTGTCCAAGAATGGCCTCAGATGGCTGTACCTCCAATGAAAATGCCGACGTGCCCAACTGTTTGGTGGAGGAACAATCTTCCTAATTCTTTCCCTGGAATATTGATGCTCTTGAAATCTACCTCCCACATGAATGGGATTACAAGTCAGTTACCACATTCCGTCTCCTATGGGAAAGTTACTAACAAATTCTGAATATATGTATGTGTGTACGTATACATACACACATACACACATTTCTTGTCAGACATGAAAGCTGCTATGAATCTCAATTCTGAGTCAGCACTGTAATTTTTCTTCAGAGGCTAACACTGTAATTTGTTTTCAGAATATAAAATACACTATTGAAGTATCCCAGCTCTAAGTGCTTGCTGAAGTTGAACACCTGAATACCTCCCAGAGCATCTGCTCTATAAAATGTAACCAACTTTTAACACCTCCAGGAGGTGCTCCCTGCGTGGAGCAGGTGCTGGAGATGCATAGATTACTAAAGCAAAGACTCTAATCGCAAGAGGCTTGCAATCGAGTGGGTTTACATCCCACCATTAGCTTACTGAGAAAGAACACTGGGAGGGAAATTCCTGCCATAAAATTCCCCAGGTCACACCATGTCTACAGTCAGCCTCTATGCTGGGTGAACAATGAATGATGTAGATTCTGAAGAGATTTAGTTCACAACATTGTAATTGCACACATTCTAATGGTTGCTCCTAACATGTGCGTGCTAACACTCCTGTTTTTCATGTGGTTTGCTTTATTTGGCTGGAAATATTCAAGACATGGTCTTTATTATTAGTTTTCAGAAATTAGTAATTATGTGCCTGCTACACCCACCCTTCACCCTCCCGATTTCTTGTACTGGCAACCTGAGCACAGATCTGGGTCTTCATGTTCCTTATTCCTTATGTTGAAAGAATTAATAAATTATTTTATGCTTATTATGTTTTACTGTTTAAGGAAAATGCCTATTAGACAGACATTGTATCTTACTGAATTTTTTAGATGTAAAATCTGTTCATATAAAACACAGTATTCATCAACATTGATTCGGCATTAAGGTTTTCCAGGGAACGCCAACTAGATGCTCCCCACAACCATTAGTTACCATTTTGGCATCGTTTTATCATCTTCAACTCCTGATGATGGTGTTTTTACCTTTCTGCCTTGCAGGCAAGGCTCTCCTTATGACTAATTTTTCAATCTCATCATTAATCAAAAGTGTGTTCTTGGTATCCTCTCCCCTTCTTGACCATAAAGGTAGGGTTTTGTTTTTTGCTTTTAAGAAAACTTTCTTTACTTCATTGAGCTTTAATATCATAACAAATGGTACAATTAATACACACTAACATATATGAGTGACAAGAAAGTAATGAAAGTTCTCCTGAGGAGTGGGAGGGAGGGGAGAGGGTAAACAGAGAGATAATGAATATGAAGACGGTCCGAGCAGTTTATATAGGAAAATAGAGCAATGACACTTGTGGAAATTGTTTGAAAAGTAGGGCGGGGGTATAGGTCAGGGAAAGGGGAAAGTTGGACAAGATACACGGTATGCATATATGACAACGCCGAGTCAGGACAGGTCAGGGTACACAGTATGCGTGTATGAAAATGTTGGGTCAGGATACGTGGTATACATATACATAAACATCCCAGTAAAACACTGTTCCTCGCACAACTCCTGTATGGTAACCATGACTCTCCCAAGGAGGTGGAGGCTCCCTCCTTCCCACTGTGGCATCTTCCGTCTTCCCTGAGCATCCTCTCCTCCAGAGCTTCTGGACCGCAAGTAACTGATGTTCTAAGTTTCCTTTCCTGCCTTTTATCTTCCTAACCTAGCTATTTTCCACTGTTTTCAGTTTTTTATTTCAACTTCATACACTGGATTTTTGGTGTCTCTGACACTCTTAATTTTCAAAATACCTTTCTTTTTTCCAGCTTATTTTAAGTACAAAACATGCTTTTTTTCCAACAAGTGCTTTCACCTTAATCGGGATGATAGTTTGTGGCTGCTGTGAGTTCTACTCCACACTTTCAAAGGCTGCATCTCCCCTGAGTTCCTTTTATTTGGACTCCAAATATTAGAAGTTTTTCTTAACTGATTTGGGAGATAAGCACTGAGTAAGTTGACAGGAAACTCTGTGTATGAGTTTACAGAAACACAAAAACATTTCCCCACAGGAGACATTCAGCATTCAACTGTCAAGATCTTCCGCTGGGAATATGTTTATGGTTCCTTCTGAGTGTTTCGTGAGGAAAGAAGTGCCAAAGTTTGAGGGTGATTAGAGTAAGAGAACAGAGAGCATTGTCTCCTCTTTTTCCAAATATTTTAATTCTCTAAGCCTTGTCTGATATGTTATACCACCTTCTGGAACCCCAGGATGCCCACTCCAAAAACTCCTTGGTTTCACACTTTTAAAAAATTACCTAGCCAGGCGCCTGTGGCTCACGCCTGTCATGCGAGCTACTCAGGAGGCTGAAATCTGAGCATCACAGTTCGAAGCCAGCCTAGGCAGGAAAGTCAGTGAGACTCTTATCTCCAATTAACCACCAGAAGACCAGAAGTGGTGCTGTGGCTCAAGTAGTAGAGCACTAGCCTTGACTTGAAGAGCTGAGGGATAGCACCCAGGCCCAGCATTCAAGTTTCTTGCTATTGTTATTAACATATTTATAAGATGATTTCTTTGTTGCTTTGTATGTCCCTCCCCCATAGTATAACCTCTGTTTTTCACAGTATTTGATGTTGGTATAATTTGTGGAGAGGAAGGGAAAAAACAAATTGTTTAAATAGGGATACAGGTGGGGGGCTGGGAAGGTGGCTCAGAGGTAGAGCGCTTGCCTTGCATGCATGAGACCCTGAGTTTGATTCCTCAGCACCACATAAGCAAAAAAGAAAAAAGCCGAAGTGATGCTGTGGCTCAAGTGGCAGAGCGCTAGCCTTGAGCAGAAGAGCTGAGGGACAGCACCCAGGCCCAGAGTTCGGACCCATGACTGGACCCCCCCCAAAAAAAAGGGATACAGGTAGACCCATTGCAACAAAGAGATGTACAAGACGTTATGTTGAAAAACGAACTTTACAACTTTGGTATGGAGGGTGGGGGGGACGGGAAGGGATGGGAAGGGGAAACAAAGGAGGAGGCAAAAATGCTTGATAAGAAATGTACTCATTACCTTGCTCATGCAATTGTAACCCCTCTGTACAGTATTTTCACAATAAAAAAAGACCACAGCCAACAACATTAAAAAATTACCTATCTATCTATCCACCTATTTATTTATCTATCTATCTAAGATAGACCTATCTGCCTTTTTATCTGCCTGTCTATCTAAGATAGATCAGGCTATCCTAGATAGATAAATGGATGTATGGATGTATGGATAGATAGATAGATAGATAGATAGATAGATAGATAGATAGATAGATAGATAGATAGATAGATAGATAAAGTTACTCAGGAGGCTGAGATCTCAAGATTACAGTTTGAAGCCAACCAGAACAGGAAAATCTGTGAAACTCTTATCTCCAACTAAACAGCAAAAATGCTAAATATAGAGGTGTGATTCAAGTGGTAAATCACTATCCTAGAGTGAAAAAGCTAAACAACAGTGGGCTGGACCTGAGCTCAGGCCTCCTGAGTTCACAAATGATATATGATATATCATATATATTATGTGATGCTTATGACATCTATCACACAAATACATCAAAGTATAGGCTTCTGTATGTGATCTGGGGGTGATTTTAATGACTAGTAGGAATTACTATGCAGTGATTCTAATTCTATTCCAAAATATACCTAGAACTTGGATATCACAAACACATCCTCAAAATTTCTCAGAAAAATGGCATTTACAGTGACATCAAAATTGCAATTTATACCATATTTCACTTTCTCCCAATGGAAATCAAGTTTTTCTTAATAAAGGATGTATTAAAAGAGAAGGCCTACTTAAAAATAGGCCAGATACCTCAATTCAGATTTCCATGACCTCATTATGGAATGTAATATTAAATCTCTAGAAATAAAAATTTTCTGCATTTCTTAAAGTGTTTCAGGTCTAAAAATTTACATTTTTGTGCATCTCCCTGTCTCTCTGAGTGAGTAAGGTTATTACAAAAAGCTGAGTTTTTTTTTTAATTGTCAGTGTGATGTTTACAAGACCAAGCAATGGAGTGGAAAGTATAAAACACATGGCCAGGATGGCACTGTGTGGACTGCAGAAAAAGCAGATCAGTAAATAAGACACACAAGGGAAATCAGTCTCACAATCATACACCAAGTGATGTACAGGGGAGCTCACACCTGGAGTGATGAACAAGGGACATCGGCCTCACCGATCACACTCAGAGTGACAGACAAGGGAGTTCAGCCTCTCAGTCACTCCTCACACTTAGAGTGACGGAGAAAACTGGAGGGCAGACGAAAGAGATATCCAGACTTCAGGAATCATACAATTATTCTAGCTCACTCTGGAAGGGAACAAGACTATCCCAGAAACAACACCCAAAGGTCGACTCCCTTCCTTCACCACATCTGTCAAAATGTAGAATTCCTGTAGGAATGTGGCTTTCAGATTTCACAGATCAGACAGGATCTGACCCCACTGCTAAAGGCGACAGCAGCCACATCAGAGCAGGAGGGAGATGCCCTCCAGCTTCCTCTAGAGATCGGGAGCTAGCCCCACAGAATCATGGGTCGCTGGGCCTCCTCTTCTTTGGGACCTGGGATGCACCTGTAAACCCACTAGTATACAGGCTGGGTGGTGAGTGAGGGCTTACAAAGGAACTAAGTGAAGTGCTATGCATGGTACAGAGAGCTCCCTTAGTGTAATCTTTTAGAAAGACAAAGTCACAGCCCCACAAAACCAACACCAGGAAACGGGTCCATGTGAAAATTGGGGTGGGGCTGAGGGGAGAGGGGACAGGAAGAAGGGGGAAAGAAGGGAATGCAGTCAAAAATTCATTGTATATACCACAAAACTAAGAAAAGTAAAGAGTGGGTCAAGGGGTGGGGGACACAGACCAAGTGGCAGTGAGTTCATGAACTGTTGCGTTAAACAACATGTCCTCTCTACAACTACTTAGAGATGAACAGAAGTTAAAGAAAGATATGTGAGATTATGACCAACACCCCCCCCCAAAAAAAAACCCAGAAGAAATGTTTACCACTTACCAAGACAGAAACTAAATTCAGCTTACCCCATCTCAACAGAGTTCAGAAAAGGTCAATATTTCAGAATATGACACAATTCACTAAACAGGTTTTTGGTCTTTGATCTAAGGAAACAAAACAACTCCCGTTTTACAAACATCCCAGTATGCTTCAAATTCCGTCACCCCGGTCCCTTTATTATCTGGTAAAACAAGCGTATCATGTAATCAGAGTGGAGCTTACAGTTTAGCAAGAAAGCGGTTGAGACTGGAATATCTAAGAGAGTTCAAAGAAGAAGACTCCTCTCATCCAAACCCTGAGAGGAGAGGACTGCAAAGATCCCATGAAAATGAGAAACATGGCATTTATCTGCTGCTCTTGAATCTCCTTTTCCTTTCCAATGACTGCCCAGGAATTTCTCTCTGCGCTATGTCACAGTGTATCATCTGACATTCCATATTCCATGCCAGTGAGGAGACAGGAGGGAAACCTGCCAATCCCAGCTCTCAGACACACAATAAGTTTAGCAATATTTCACCGAATCCCCAATGCCCACACATGTGTACGTGTGTGCATATGTACTGTATGAATGTGTGTGTACATGTGTGCATATGTGTGCACACGTCTGTGACACACAGCACGCAGATCACCTCCCACAGCTTCTGCTTGTGTGTCACTGATGCCGGGTGAGCTCTGAGCTCTGGGGACTGACTTTACACCATGCTGCAGGTGGCTGTTGCCCAGGTTTGCCCTTCATGGAGTGGCTCTGGCTGTTGAATTCATTCAGCACAAGGCCTCAAGGACTCTGAGTGAAAGGCGTGGAGAGCAGGTTCCTGGTGAACCAGCTCGGCCGTGGCTCAAACAGTCAAATAGACCACAAGTCAGAGTGTTGGGAAGTCCGAGTCCAATGTCCGGCCCAGCCCACCTCCCGTCCGCCCGCCCTGCCCCCCAGCACCTGTCCTCTTACACCGGCCCACCTCCATCTCCTCATCCCCATCGCCCTGGATGGTTTGTACAGGTGTCTTCTCACTGCTTTTTCTCCTTCCTTTGTTTCATTTTTCTGTTTCCAGCTTACCACGTCTTCTTGCTTGATGTATTCATTGACCGTTTATGTCTACCACAGTCCTTCAGGCTGCTAAAAAATAAAGCATGGCTGGGTGCCGGTGGCTCACACCTGGAATCCTAGCTACTGAGGCAGCTGAGATCTGAGGATCACAGTTCAAAGCTAGCCTGGGCAGGAAAGTCCATGAGACTCTTATCTCCAATGAACCCCCCAGAAAACCAGAAGTGGCACTGTAGCTCAAGTGGTAGAGCGCTTGCCTTGAACAAAACAAGCTCAAGGACAATGCCCAGACCCTAAGTTCAAGCCTTAGGACCAACACCAATAGAAATTGATAGATGATAGATAATGGATAAATAGATGCATGAGATAAAGAGATAATAGATTGATAGATGAGATAGACAGAGGTGGGGTGTTTATAAATGTTGGGAGTTCGTTTCCCATTGTTCTAGAAGTTAGGAAGTCCGGGGTCACAGCCACTCCCATGTGTGGGGGTGGGGGATGATTTCTGGTTCATGAACAGCAACTTCTTCGAGCTGGAGCAGGTCAGGTGTGGAGGAGGCTGAGGGTAGGATGCTGAAGTGGGGAGAAGCGTATACAGCCCCTGAGAATTCAGAGACTGCCTCTGCCGCGGGTCCCGCTCTGTGCTGGCCACAGGACTTCACTTACGGTCAGGTGACAGGCAGGGCGCCCACGGCCCAGGGTGTGAAGCCAGCCCAAGACTTCACACTCACAGAACTGCGCACGTAAACAAGGACCGATACTAAACAAATGCGCGCAGCCCTCAAGCCATGCAGTCTGCAACAGCCCCACACACTACCCAAGCCATGTACTCTCCATCTCCCTGTACTCTAAACTAGCATCTTCTCACATTAATTAACACATAGTTAATTTGATGGAAATGCCTTCTAGGCAATTTAGAAATTAGTCCCAGGATAAATATTTTAAAGAGGAAATAATAATGTAAAATAGGAACAATTCATTGGTACAGAACAAGCAAACTCTGAAAGAAACAGAGCTGAGGAAAGTGATCATTTGCATCCCTATTCAGAACATAAAAACATCTGGGAGGTAATCGGTGAGACAACTTGAAACAATTTCCTTTTGAAATGTCTTGTTATTGTAATCTTCCTCTGATGTTGTGTTTATTAGCACAATTAGTACTTCTGTTTTAATTTACAACGGCTAGATTTTAACTGAACCAGGAATTAATGAGAACTGTAATATTTATAATGATAATACTAACATTCTTGTACATCAAAAATCATAAACCCAAGTAGCGGAGAATGCCTGTCATCCATGCTGTGGTGCTAAGTTAGGTTCAAGGAGAAAGACCAACCCAGGGAAAAAGTGATTTCAAAACTAACCAAAGAAAAAGGGCTAGCAACATGGCTCAAGTGGTAGAGCACCTGTCTAGCAAGCATGGAGCCATGAATTTGAAGGCCAGTGCCACAAAAAAATCATAAAATTATAGAATATGAAGACTGGATGCACACTTGGCTACCACACTCAACTGGAATAAATCCTGTAAATAAATATATCCCTCAAATATATTTTGTCACGTGTGTGTTCTCTATATATTCTAAATCAAGGAGGCTCAAACTCAAAACCTGAGTGGCTGATTGATGGCTGCTACTCACTGGGAAAGGTTAGGCTTACAGTTAAAAATCAAGTCGTTCCTGCCACCTTAAGTTGATATGTGTGTGTGTGTGTGTGTGTGTGTGTGTGTGTGTGTGCGTGCGTGCGTGCGCCAATACTGGGCTTCATGCTTTTGCTTGGATTTTTCACTCAAGGCTGGTGCTCTACTATGTGAGCTGCAACTGTACTTCTGGCTTTCTGCTGGTGACCTGGAGCTAAGTCTCTCAGACTTGCCTGCCTGACTTCACTTCAATCCTCAGATCTCAGCCCATGGTTAAAGGCATGAGCCACCAGCTTACCTCGCTGGAGCTGATTTTGTTGACTTGATTTCTAATAAGCATAGTGGAGACGGCTGGCTTGCAAAAGACAGAGCAGCAGAACAGACAGGTTACAAGCAAAGACCAGAGGGCCACAGAGCCTCACCACCTGGAAATGCTGCCCAGCGCTTCGGAACCAGAGGAACGTAAAGATTCTGAGCTGTACGTGGAATTTCTTCCATTTTGAAACCCCAGGAGGCAACTGAAATCTGTTCGAAGACAGATGCCTGTCCCTGAGCTTCCTGCTGCACATCCAGGAAAAGGTCCTAAGCCAGAATCTACAATGATGCCAACGGAAACATTTTTTAAAATTAAGAAAACGAAGTTATCAAAGCTTTGTGTTGAGCTAGAACCCAAAGAAAAGCATCTGATGCATAATTTTTTTCCGGAGGGAAGAAAAGAAATCTAAGTACAACATAAAGAATGAAGTATGGTACCAATGGCTTACACATGTAATCCTAGCTACTCAGGAGGCTGCAATCTAAGGATTACAGTTCAAAACCAGCTCTGGCTGGAAAGTCCATGAGACTCTTACCTCCAATTAACCACCAACGAGCTGAAAGTTGTGCTGTGGCTCCAGTGGTAGAGCATTAGCCTTGAGCAAAAGAACTCAGGAACAGTCCCAAGGCCCTGAATTCCAGCTCCAGTACACACACACACACACACACACACACACACACACACTTTTTAAGAAATAAAGAATGAGCTTTGGTTGTACATGACTGATACTAATTTTGGTTTATTGTGAGGGTTTTGTGAAATATGAGTATTTTTTAAAAAGGAGCCACCATAGGAAGTGTTCTTGTCAAGATTAATGTATAGAATACTTATGCTTTGTGAATAGTCCCTGGCAAAGAAAAAAAAAAGGACATAATTTTTTTTTTTTTTTTTGTCGGTCGTGGGGCTTGAACTCTGGGCCTGGGCGCTGTCCCTCAGCTCTTCAGCTCAAGGCGAGCACTCTACCACTTGAACTACAGCGCCACTTCCGGTTTTCTGGTGGGTTTTATTGGAGATAGGAGTCTCACGGTCTCTCCTACCCGGGCTGGCTTTGAACCGCGATCCTCACATCTCAGCCTCCTGAATAGCTAGAATTACAGGCGTGAGCCACCAGCGCCCGGCAAGGACATAATTTTTGAGTTCTGTATTGTTGGTGGGAGTGTAAACTTGTTCAATCACTTTGGAAAGCAGTATGGTGGTTCCTCAAAAGACTCCACATAGAGCTGCCCTATGACCCGGCAATCCCACTTTTGGGCATTTACTCAAACGATCACAAACAAGGCCATACTAAAGCTACCAGCACAACTATATTTACTGCAGTATTATTTACCATAGCTAAGATATGGAACCAACCCAGATGCCCCTCAGTAGATGAATGGATCAAGAAAATGTGATATATATGTGTGTGTGTGTGTGTGTGTGTGTGTGTGTGTGTGTGTGTGTGTGTGTGTGTGTGTGTGTATATATATATATATATATATGAATTTTACACCTCCATCAGAAAGAATGACATCACCCCATTTGTTAGGAAATGGAAAGACTTGGGAAATAACACATTAAGTGAAGTAAGCCAGGCCCAAAGGAACATAGGTCCCATGGTTTCCCTTATTTGCAATACCTAGTATCTGTCTAGGACAAACAGGAAAGGTAAAAAGGTATGTACATATGACCATATAAGATGATGCTAAGTGAAATGAACTCCAAGATAGGGACACAAGTGGTTTAATCTTTCTTGCTATTGTTCTTAATGTACTTCTAATGTGTTATGTGATTTCTTTGTTTCTTTGGTATGTTCTTCCCCCATGGTATAACCCCTATTTTCACTGTATTTGATCCCAGTACCCTGCATCTTGTATATACATTTTTCTAATTTGGGAAGGGGAAAGGAAATAACAAAATGCTGAAATAAAGGATACAGGTTGACCCACTGTAACAATGAGATGTACAAGACATTATGTTGAAAATGAACATTACAACTTCAGGGAGCAGGGAGGGAGGAGTTGGGGAGGTGGGGAGGGAAGGGATGGTAGAGGAAAATAAAGGAGGAGTTAACAATGCTTGATAGGAAATGTACTCATTACCTTACTCATGTAAGATAACCCCTCTGTACAGTATTTTTACAATAAAATTTTTTTAAAAGGAATGAATAGGAGATTACATTATTGGAGATTTCTAGAATCAAAAGGCAAAATACAATTAAATAAGCAATATTTGGGAAAGGATGGCTCTTGAGTAGTAGCAAAAGTGATTATGAAAATCAGAATTTAAAACGCTTAGCTTTAATGAAATCTGTCGCTTTCATTTAAGTGCAGATTCATGCAAGTAAGATTGGTGTAAGTGATTAAACACACATTCATTAGCAAGTTTTTTTGTTTTTTTGTTTTTGTTTTTTTTTGCCAATCCTATGGCTTGAAATCAGGGACCAGGAACTGTCCCTTAGCTTTTTCTCTCAAGGCTGGGGCTCAACCACTTGAGTCACCCCTTTACTTCTGGCTTTTTCTGATTAATTGGAGATAAGGAATCTCCTGGACTCCCTGGGCTGGCTTTGAATACTGATTCTGAGATCTCAGCCTCCTGAGTAACGAGGATTACAGGCAGCACCGCTGGAGCCTATGAAGCACATTTCACTCCTTTCTCATTTATTGTGAGGCCATGAAAGTAGCAAGGCACTGCGCAAGTCCCTGGGTTCCATCCCAGAGCAGGGAAGGCAGGTCTGGAAACAACAGAAAACACACCAAGTGCATACAACTGGCTTGACGGATGTTCACGGCCCAGGGAGGAGCTTGGACAGCAGTTCTCTGCCTGTGATTTCACTTTACAGTGGTTCATTACTGCATTCTGCAAAGATAATACCGCCCATCAAAATGGCATCTTTCATTTAGCAACGAAGCCGCCGCGAGGTACTGGGAGACAGCGTTATTGTCATGTTTATTCATTTGTTTATGTTTGAGGCAGGGTCTTTCTTGGTAGCTCAGCCTGGCCTGGAACCTGTGGCTAGTCTGCCACGGCCTGTCAAATGTTGGACTGCACTTTCTCTTATAAGGAGAGTGACTGCTTTGGCAACAGGTGCTCACGAGATACATGCATCTTCCCTCATGTAAAGGCTGAAGGTGAGGCGAAGGAAAGCAAGCCTTGCTGATTATAAGAGGGAAATACCAAATGCAAATGAAACATCTAATGAAAACATGGATGCTGGGCTCAATGGTTAAGTGCTTGCCTGGCAGGGCTGGGTTAGGCCATAAGCGGCACAGGAAGTAGAAATAAAAAGAAAGGAGGAGAGGAGTAGAGTGGAGAGGAGGGGAAGGGAGGACAGGGGAGGGGAAGAGAGGGGAGAGTGGGGGCTCACTCGCGCTTCGGGTGATTAGCAGAAGGTACTAAGAACAGCTAGAGATGTTGTAACTCGCCAGGAGAACACGGGAAGGCACAGGGATGGCCAGTGAGTTTGCACTGGCCTCTCTGGTGCGCACACAGCACAAAGGAAGCAAAGCCATGAGCTTCCTGCTCCACAAGCTGCTCCCCTAGGAGACCAGGCTGCAGCCAGGCCAGCTCTCCACCCCACCCCCACCTCCGCACCTCAGCGCCACAGACTGTGCTTCTCCAGTCAGTTATATCACCGTCCATCTGTCCATCCTAATACACATTTCCTTCTTCAGCTCAGTTTCATTCAGTGTGTGTGTGTGTGTGTGTGTGTGTGTGTGTGCGCGCGCGCGTGCATGCACATGCGCTGTTCCTGGGGCTTGAACCCAGGGCCTGAATGCTCTTCCTGAGCTTTGTTTTCCAAGGCTGGTGCTCTACCATTTGAGCCACAGCTCTACTTCTGGATTTTTAGGTGGTTAATTGGAGATGAGAGTCTCACAGACTCATCTGCCTGAGCGGACTTTGACACATGATCCTCACATCTCAGCCTCCTGAGCACCTAGGATTACAGGTGTGAGACACCAGCATCTGGCCCTTGGCTTTTCTTCCCATGTTTACTTAACTTTACCTCTGAGCTGTTTGTACTGCTATCAATATACCATACAATAACAAAGCTCATGTAATGTGTCGTGACTGAATTTTCCGTTTGGAGCTCTGTTTTGGTGGGGACGGAGGCTTGTACTTGGATTCTTCCGCTTCCTAGGATCCACCCTCCATGCTGAGCCACACTCCCTGCTCTGTCTCTTCTGCTATTTTTCAGATGCTGTCTCATGGATGAAATCGGGCCAGGACCTGTCTGTGGAGCGCCTCCTATCCGTGCCTTCCAGGGCTGGCCTTACAGGTTTGTTTTACAGAGTAACCCTTGAAGTAGTAATGTCTTAATGATTTGCTTCCTTTCTGTCCTCTGTTTCTGGTTTCCAGTGAGGTTTGGGTAGCAGACAGTGAGTGTCAGCAGACCAGGCCAAGGGCACTGGGGAACACCTCTCCTCTGGCTCTGTCCACCCTGTCCAACCCGAGGCTCTCCTCCTGTCAACTGTCACTGGCTGCAACCGAACTGCACAGAAGCTAGGGACAGTGCATAAATGCCAGGCTGCCCGCACACGTGTGCACACACACACATGTGCCATGCACACAACCCTCTGCATCCACTTCTCTCGTGGCCTAGACCAGAGGCCCCCTTCCCTCCACAGTTAAAACCAGATGTCAGCACACTCACTGGCACTCAATCTCTGCTAATCTGTTCCCGCCACCTTTCCTTTGCTAATGGCCTGACATGCACTAAATGTCTCAGCAGCAGAAAAACAAGGTGGTCATTTCATTTTCCAGTGTATCACATGTCTTTATTTATACATGTCCATATAAAGATACTTTGTAGTGTAGGATGGATTTATATCTATCTTACAATGTTTCAAGTCATTCAACATTGTTTACATTAAATCTTGTTACATAGGAACTAATTCAGGTGCTCTCTAAAATCTTTTAATAGCTTCCTAAGCAAAATTCATCAAAGACAGTGTACTTTTTAAGCCAGGTATGAATTGCTCATGCCTGCAACCCTAGCCACTTAGGAGGCTGTGATCTGAGGATTGTGGTTCAAAGGCAGCCCAGACAGGCAAACTAAAGAGACTCTTATCTCCAGTTAACCACAAAGAACCAGAAATAGAACTGAGGCTCAAGTGGTAGAGCACTAGCCTTGAGTGAAAATTTTCAGGAGCAGCACCCAGGCCCTGAGTTCAAGCTTCAATACCTACACACACACACACACACACACACACACACACACACACACACACACACACACACACACACACACACACACACACAGAGTAAATTTTCAATATCAGAAAGCACATGCCAGCTAATGGGCCCATGTTTATCTTCCAATTTATCATCTTTTACCCCACAAGTTAAAAAGTGCTCCAATTCTATACAAGAGACCCATCACATGACAGAAAGCAGCTTGGGTATAAAACAGTCTATTAGAGCCAAACTACACTCTAATTTTTATATTAAGACTAGTGATAAAAATGGTCACCTTTGTATGTATGAAATATGGAAAACAGCCCCATGAGCTTGAATATGACACTGTTTTTCAAAGATTGCGAACCACTTTCCTTGAAATTACCTCATTTTCTTGATCATTAACCCACCCCACTTCCATGCCTCTATATCCAGATCATTTATCATTACTTTTTTTGGTTAATCATCCACAAAGTTCGTCTATGAAGTTCAAAGTAAATTAGGTTTTCATTCATATTTTTAAACACTATTCTAAAAAAATTAGCCAGTATCAAAATTAAGAATATAAGACAATTACAACCGTTTGTCTTGTTCCTGTTTTTGTGAAATATATTTATAAACTGCAAAATGAAAGGTATTCATTATAGGAATCTATTATTATAGGTTTTTATTATTATACATTATTTTTGAAACCTATGCTCATTTTGGTATCAATACATCAGAAACGGCAATTTCTCCCTGGAGGAAGCTAACAATTATAGGTACCCACTGAGCAATGCAGCCACGTGCCCAATGGGAGGACTGAGATAGACCAACCTCAGGAAGACGAGGGCCACAGGTAATATAGACTTTAAAAAGTAATGATCATACGCTTCCTTCCTCTACCTGCTTATACCCACTTGTCACATTATGAGCCCTAGTCTATTTTCATTACTGTACATTGAGCTATCTATCTGCCATCTACTTATCTATGGTTTATCATCTGTGCATCTATTGATCATCTTCCTTTCTCTCATATCTATTGTCTATTTATAGATCAGCTATCATCATCTATAACTTTACCTATGCATGACATTTACCCTCCATCTTTCTATCTTATATCTATCTACTATCATGTATCTATTTATCTATCTCTATCTCTCTCTACCTGTCTATCATCTATTATCAATTTTCATGTACCCTATTTATCATGTGCATCTATCGTGTATCTATTTATCTACCTATCTACCTTCCTACCTACCTGTCATATCTATTGATCTATCTGTCATAACTATTTATCTACCTGTCATATCTATCATATCTGTCTATCTATCTCTACCTACCTACCACATTTTCTTATTCTACACTGTCTTCATAACTTGGTGTACACCTAGACAGAAAATGAGACCAAGACTCTATCTCAAAATGTCAGTACAACAAGGGGCTGGGAAAGGGGCCAAGCATTAAAGCTCCAGTCTAGCAAGCCTGAAGCTCTGGGTTCAAATCCAAGCACTGCTCCCCCTAAATAACTTGCTACATCTTACACACCTAGCTCCTATCAGGAGAAATGAAAATGAACTAGAACAAAGGAGGACACTTTTTGTGAGGAAATGGGCAAACACCATTCATCAGGTTTTATTACACTTTAAAACAGCCTTTCTATCTTTTGGATGGAATCTCTATGTTCAGATAGTTTTGACACAAGAGCACAATCCGGGGAGCCCTGGGCTGCCAGCCCAGCAGACACGGGTAACCTGAGTTAGAGAAAGGGGATGGAAAAAGCAGTCAGAACAAAGTCAGTCCACCAAGGCAGAATGGACCTGGATTGTGCCAAGCGGACAGCAAGGACATCAGCAAAAGCCTGGCAGAGACTGCCCAGGGCAGGCTGGGAACTCCCTCTACCTTTCTGATTGATTGGTCATTTCTAGCATGCAAGGCAGAGCTGCCAGGGAAGCACAGAGCACTTCTGCTCCAAGATGTCTGCAGCCAGGTTTCGGTCAATCTCTGAACTATCTGCATGTGAGGAATCATGTATTAGTAATCTGTCACACATAATCCCATACTTCCTTTTGCAAAATAATCTAAGACTCAAAGAAAGGAAATGCCCAGAATCATGTTCTTGTTAAGCCTTTTATCCGATCTACCCCTGTACTGTTTATGCATTGTGGTCTCCAACCGCAACAACACAGCGTGAACTAGATTAACTTTCTGCTAAAGAGAAGGCTCTGTGGGCAGAACTCAACCCTTTTCCCTGATAAGAGCTCAAAAACCAGAATTCATATGTAAGAATAATTACGAAACAGTATCTATGGCTACATTACAGAAGCACTTAGGCAGAGATGACAGCACTTTAAAACAAGTCCACCATGCTTTACTTTCAAAGAGCTTCAAGCTTATCTTTAAATGGTATGCCCTAAACATGCATAGGAATTTAGATATATAGGAGTAAAATTTTAAGAGAGAGAAACAGTAATTTGGGTGAATGTGGGTGATTTGTAACTTGAAAGGAAAATTCACACCATCAACTTCTGCTATTTCCTACACAAGATAACTAAGCGTATCCAGTTCAGTTTATCTTATTTCCTAAGGTAACTGAGTTTATACAGTAATTTTTTTAATTGAGCTAGGATATTAACTGTGGTTCACTGGGAACGGAGCGTGAATCCCAAGTATTTTTCACTAACATCATCTTAATTTTAATGCTAAATGAAAACAGAAGAACTGATATCTAAAATACAGGTCCACTAGAAAAGTGACAATGTGTGCTGAATATTTCACACATGCAGATTAGAAATGTTATAATTCAACAAACATATTAAAGATCTTAAAGGTATGATCTTATGCCTAACAAGTAGTCAAACTGATACTAAGATGCTCCTTAATATGATATTGATTTACTGTACATTTTTACTGCCAGAGGTGTGCCTACCTGAATTACAAGGAGATAGACATATATATATATATATATATGTTATATATTATATATGTGTGTGTATATGTGTGTGTGTGTGTGTGTGTCTACCTCTATGTCTGGTCTATGGAAAGCACTGGCTTGGCAATTTATATTACATTGAAATCTAGCACTGACCAGTGGTATTCATATTTTGTATATAAATTTCAGCTGATATGCTACAGTTCAAAACTCTCAAATCTTTTTTTCTCAAGCAAATTCCTATGGTCAACAGAAGAAAGAACTAGGAGTGGTCGATCCTCCCTGGGTGCATTGGATGTACTAACTTTCATTATTCCAGCTCCAAGCCACATGTTCATACCAAGTTGATGGCCCTCGAATGGTTTTCTAAACTTTTCTTTTTAGTCTGTGACATTGTGCAAATGTTACAGTATTTTAAATTATGCACCTAAAGCCCTTCTATGTAAGTGGAATTATACAAGAATTTTGATGTTATTCAAGTAACAATACTGCCACAATGATGGCATATAAAATCAGTAGTGTTGGGACTAGAATTTGTTATAATAAAGAGGTAATATTTACAAAGTACATTAGAGATTAAGATCAGAATAAAATTTACGTATGGGAAAATATGCTTTTCTTTTTTTTATTGAGAAAATACCGTACAGAGGGGTTATAATTACATGAGCAAGGTAATAAGTACATTTCTTATCAAGCATTGTTGCCTTCTCCTTTGTTTCCCCTTACTATCCTTTCTCATTCCCTCCCATCCCCCCCCATGCCAAACTTGTAAAGTTCGTTTTTTGAAATAACGACTTGTACATCTCATTGTTGCAATGGGTCCACCTGTATCCCTAGTTAAACAATTTGTTTTTTCCCTTCCCCCCAACAAATTATACCAACATCAAATACAGTGAAAACGGGTTATACCATGGGGGAGGGACATACAAAGCAACAAAGAAATCATCTTATAAATATGTTAGAAACAATAGCAAGAAAGAAAAAACATACATAAATATGAAAGAAATCAAAAGAAAAAACGAATAATGCCTTGATTTTGGATCTATTTTTCCAGTAACAATTTTTAAATTATCTTTTCTTCCTTTTGTGTTTTGACTGGTATTGATACCACAATGTCTCAACTCCTCTTTCTTGGGACAAGTGACATAGTTGCTTTATGTAAAAAAAATAATTTTGAGCTGGGAATGTCCCTTGCCTAGCATGCATGAGGCCCTCCCTGGGTTTGATTCCTCAGTACCACATAAACAAAAAAAATATTTAAAAGCTGATTACTTACTCTCAAGAAATACTTTTATCCCCAAAATATTGAATCACTATTAAACACCAAAGTGTCTATCAACTGACTTTCAGTAATTGAGATTATTATGATTAAGAAAATACCTCGAAGATTTACTGTAGTAAGAATGGATTGACATTTTACTCTTTTTTCAAGTAAGATAATACTTATTTTCAGGGCCCAGGCAAATAAAAAAATTGAGAATAAACAAAATAACTTTCCCAATTATTTTAAAGATAAAAATGAAATAAATTCCCTGAAATAAAACATTCCCTGGCTAGGGAGTGAACTTTTTACCTCTTTCCTTTTTATACATCCCTTGTATCTTCTATTAAAGATGCTTAATCTAACTATAAACTATTTTTGTCTAATGTAAATGACAGTGTGCCAACTTTAAATCATTAACTTATACAGGAAAAGATCATTGAAATTCTAGTTTTATTTTGATCCTGTATAATCATAATTACGGAACAGATTGAGTAGCTAGTTGTGTTAATGGGGTGTTAAGAGAAGTTCAAAGCAATTAAAGTCTTTACCATCTAGGCCTTTGTACCACGAGACACTCATGGATTTTTAGAACAGACTATTAAAAATAGACTACATTTATATTTAAGTGAATATATTAGTAGAAAATTTAAATTTTAGAATGTATACCTGTTAATGACAGAAAGGTCATTCATACTCTCTGTGTGCCTTAGAGCAGGTCAAAAATCAATGCCCAGTTTTTATCACCAGGCTTCTGGGGGAGTAGAGACTGACCGAAGTTTTTAAGCCATCAGCTCAGAGAAGAAAACACTATTTTTTTTTGGGGGGGGGGCGAGGAGGCAATGTATGTATCCTTCTGGTGAGACACACCAAAAGTTTTAGGGAAGTAGCCAGACACTAGCGGCTTACACCTATAATCCTAGCTACTCATTTAGCCTGTTTCTAACTTGGAAATCCAGAAAAGGTTAAGACATTACATTTCACCTCACAAGGCACAGAGACCCTGTAAGCTATACCTTTTATACAAAACACACAGTTGCGTAAAATTACGATTTTGCCCTTAGGACAAATTCATCTCTACCCCTTCTTCTAATACTCATGCTTGAGTCTGCCAGGAAGCAGTATAGAAGTTGCTCATGTAACTGATGTAAGAGGGGAAGTGTGGCAGGAAGGGAACGTGACATTTTTGCGTTTCTTTTACACGTGCACCACCCCAGAGTGAACAACACAATGCCAACACACTCCATGTTCCGTGAGAAGCTCAAAGATTATTTTAAAAATAAAACAGAATTAACAGAACCCTTTGCATTATTTGTGCATTAATCCTTTTGTATAGGCTATATTAAAAGAGGAAATTACACAGATAAGATCTGCTTTGGAGATGCAGAAATAGTTGTTGTTTAATATTGTGTAAATCCTGAATGTCACAAAACTCACAAGGACTCCGTATCAACCTCTAAATCATTTCCACAGGAAGCCCAAATTCTTATTCCTTCCTCTGATACAAATAGAAAAAGAACCACCAAGAAATATTTTCTCAAAAAGGTATCAGACCCTTACATTAAAATGTCCAGGTCAGCAAACACCCAACAATGGTTGTCATTTCTCACCAAGAGAGACTGACATCACACATGAGGTAGTGTACACCTATAATCCCAGGAACTTGAGGATAGGAGGAGTGAGGTCTAAGGCCAGTCTAGAGAAAACTGTAAGACCTTCTTTGAAAAACAACTCATGCAAAAAGGCTGGAGGCATGGCTTAAGTGGTAAAGAGCCTGTCTTGCAAGACTGCTCAAGAGTGCTGGAGAGAGAGAGACAGAGAGAGGCAGAGACAGAGAGACAGAGAGGCAGAGACAGAGAGGCAGAGAGCAGGAAATGCCCATGTAGTTCAAAGCAAGTTCATCTGTGCACACATTTGTACAGCCCAGTTGTAAGCACAGACTACGACTCGGTTACATAAACATGAGCATGTTACACATCAGACATGCATGCTCCTGAGATCTGAACTGGCAATTCATTCCATCCCTTCTGAGCAGAAACTAAATAAATAATAAAAAAGCAGGAAGTGTTTGTTTACTTCTTTAATTTTGCAGTTGCTGGATGGATTCTGTTCTCTCTGCTGACTCCTGGAGTGTCTCTCCTAATTAATGAGCGGATTATAATACAAACTTCTTGAGAATAGGAAACACGGTAGACAGAGCCCCTGAGAAGAACGTGAGCATTTGTCAGCAGAGAATTAACTCTGGGAAGAAGGCAGCAGAGAGGACGGAAGTCCCATGGCCTTCCTCTCCCTTCACCCCCCCAGGGAGCAAGGGCACTTGGTGGCAGAAGCCCACCTCCTCCCAGGGAGGCTAATTATTGCTACATAATTAACCTCACAAGAAAGTGGTTCAGATTAATGAAGCAGTGTTTACTGGGGTGATTACAAGCTCTTAGAATGCTACGAAAGGTATTTGTTTACATAATTACCAACATGGATATTAATAATGGATTCTGGGTAAATTATTGCCATGACAAATCTAGATACCAATTTTTATAAATCATATTTTTAAGCCATTAATGCACAAAAGGAGAGAGGAAGGGAGGGAGGGAGACTGATAGAATAAGGGGCGGAAGAATAAGAAAGGAGGTGGAAGAGAAAGATCTGCAGAAATCTGGCGATAAGTATCTGACAACAGAGCCCCGTCTTGACCTCAAGAGGAGCTGCCCTGAGGAGGATCAATGTCCATTTAGATTTGTATCAATCGTGGCTTAACACAAGACCACAGCACCCTCAGTCTAGCTTAGTTTCCCCCCCACACACACACAAACTCAAGGAACTTTCTGGATAGATTCTGAACAAGTGGTCTGTCACATAAAGACAGGATTTGGGGTTTCTTTGGGATTCCTTCTAGCTAGGCAAGAACAAAAACGGGTTCATGAAAACTTCAAGTAAACCTCAGTACTGACAGCATGAAGTTCAACTACAGCCACCTCTTGAAAATGACCCTGTGGGCGAGCTGAGTTCCCCCATCGCTGACAGGGTCATCAGGCTGCTCCTGCTGAGTTACAGATGCATCTCCAATACCAACCTCTCAGAGTTCTACCAATCTCCAATACCAACCTCTCAGAGGTCTACCAACCTCTGAGCGCAGCCACCCCTCACCATCCTCCTTACAGGCCTGGCTCAGGCCTGCTGTCACAAAGCACTCTTGCTCCAAAACTCAGAGATAGCCTATGCCCTTCACACGAGCGGATGGCCGCTGTCCAGCTGTCATCCTGGGGGAAAGGGGAGGTGGTCCAGCTAACCGAGGAGGCCAGGTCCTCGAGGCGTGGCAGGTGGAGGCCTGCCTGGTCAGGAGATGGGGGAGGTTGGGTCAGGGAGACCCCCCTGATCAAGCCGACTGGGGAGCTGTGTCACTCCCCTGTTGCTCCAGGCCTCCCCGCACTGGGCAGAGCCTCAGGGCAGCTCCCCAACACACACACACAGCAACCCTGGACACCGTGTCCCTCTGTACGAGACCAGAACTCCCGGGTGGCATCTGCTTACACCACAGCCAAAGCGGACGAGCTACATGTGTGCCCAGGGAGATGTTCTCAGTGCTGGGAATTCATCACGGGTGGATACCACAGCAACTAAACCTTCCTTGCTCTGTTTTAGTTGATTTCCGGAGCTAGGCTGTCCGCGACTCCATCAGCAGTGAGGAGGGAGGAGGGTGGCAGCCCACGTCCTGCCTGCGTGGAAGGGAGCAGAAAGATTTCTAATGTGGGCATCTGCACATCCAGCAGCTGGTCAGTGAAAGGGATTCTAAGTGTCTACGGTGAGAGCAGCCTTGTGGAGTCAGCTAATGGGCAGGACTTCTGTCTGGGAGCCGAGGCGAAGGGGGGGGGGGTCCAGTCAGATTGATGGACAAGAGGAGAAATGCTCTATCACTGCACATCCTACCCCACTTAGCTCTTCTGCATAAATCATATCTGCTGTTGAAAGCAGTGTGTGTGTGTGTGTGTGTGTGTGTGTGTGTGTGTGTGTGTGTGTGTGTGCACCAGTACCAGGGCTCAAACTCAGGGCCTGTATGTTCTTCTTTATCACTTCTGCTCAAGGCTGGTCCTCAAGGCTGGTGCTCCACCACATGAACCTCCACTTCCAGCTTTTCCGTGGTTAATAATCACCTCACAGACTTTCCTTGCCTGGACTGCACTCCCTAATAGGTAAGGTGACCGGCGCCTGGCTAATGAATCAGCATCTGCGTGGCTTCTAAGTGACCACAGTTGTGGGTTTGTGGTTTCTGCGGTCACAGGATACAGAGGGCAGAGGCAAGCATGTGCACTATTTATGATGCCTAGTAATTCACTATGCCCTCTATGCTATAATCAATTGAACACCAAACACGGTCATCAGAAAATCCCAAGGAAACCACAAGAGAACAGGAAGCCATCCGTTTCCCTGAGAGACCACGTTTCTTACAGGATTAGCTAAGGCGTTCAGTCTCTGTTCCAGGCAAAGAGAACAAGGCACCATCTTGTTCCAAAGCAAAGCCAGTTGAAATGCACAATGCCACCTGTACCCATTTTACTTCTTAAATGTTGTAAAACTTTAAAACATGTGCTGTCTTCTAAGTTATAACAGCTGGGAAGAGCCAGGGAGAGCAGATCCCAATCTACAATGGAAGTTTCCTGACCAGGACATGGAAATAAAGACAAATTTCAGTCTGCCTTGTAGAATGCATCTTTAAAAGTTCATCAATTTAAGCGCAGAAAATTATATCCACCACTGATCTCTGTCTTCCCAAGGTATTTTCTTTCCTACCTTACGATTTTCATGGATAGAAAATACAGGAATAGACAAGTCCAAGATATCCAGAAATCAGCAAACATTTATGACTAATTAAAAACACATTGTAAAAGGCTGTTTCTAAACAAATTCAGTATAATTAACCTTTGTCATTCAGCCTTCCCTTCTTTTTTTCCTCCCTTCCCTCCCCCCTTCCTTCATCTCTCCTCCCCTTCCTTCTCCCTCCTTTTTCTTTGGGCCTTCCCTTCTCTTTTCTTTTCTTCCTTTTGGGCAGTTATCAAAATTTTTTTAGGAGTAAAAATAAAAGTTCTTGGTAAAAAACACCTTAATTTTCCTTTTGAAACAAGAGGGAAAACTCACATGCCTATTCCTTTGTGGGGCTTGCACTTATGGCCTGAAAGCACTGTCCCTGCGATTTTTTTTTCTTTTCTCAATGCTAGCATGCTCTATCACTTGAGCCACAGCCCTATTTTCCAGCTTTTGTTGTTGTTGTTGTTGTTGTTTATGTCTTGTCACTTAGTTGGAGATAAGAGTCCTGGTACACAGTGACCGCTGCGGCAACCAGCCAAGGACAGATCCCAGGAACAGCCAGCAGCCAGGCCCGGCCTCCTCCCACACCCAATGAGCTCTTCGCAAACAATCAAAAGATGGAGGATGCTGCTTCTCTACAGCACAGTGCCAGGCAGGTCAGATCCCACTACAGATCACAGACGCGTGGGAAGACTCTAGACTGGAAACAAACATATGGTTCTTTATTTGTAATGAGCTTGGACTGAAATCAATCAATTACTTTTAAGACCAACATCACGTGAGGTACAGTAACATATACCAGGCCAAGCAAGGATCTAACTGATGGGCACTGTCCCATGTGGCGCCATCTGTATGCACACCTTCCCGTGTGCACAGGACAGCAAGCACGCCATCTGTATGCATACCACAGCAAGCATGCTCTGAGCCTCTTCCCAGCTGGTGAGTTCTGTGGACTAGGCCCACAAAAGTGAGCCTCTCTTGTGTCATGGAACACAAGTTCCAAGAGGTATGTTTGGCTGAACGGTTAGGGGTATGTCAATCTCATAATATTCATACCAGAAAACGTGGAAGGCCCATGGAAGTCTATGATATTGTGATCCAGATGCAGGCATTCCAGAAACAGGGAGAAAACCCAGCTTCTACGGCGTCTTATTTGAACCCATTTATAATGGTTTTCGAAGGAAGACCATCGCATTTAGAGCATTCTAAATAAGTCATACCAAATAGGACAAACAAAATTTTCCTCAAGCAGTTATTGCTCAAATAAAACAATATGAATGGCAGAGTTTTCTGGCTGAAATGCATTTCCTAAATGTTAGGGTTTAATATCATTTTCTTTAATGGCTTTGTTTTTATTTGTAACATTTTGGTTGGTTGAACTCAAGGCCCTGGGACTGCGAGGCTGGTGCTCTATCATTTGGGCCATACCCCAGCCCTTCTTGCTTTCGTTATTTTTCAGACAGGGTCTCAAGCTTTTGTCTTGAACAAGCTTTGGACCACCATCCTCCTTCCTCTTCCTGTCACCCAGCTGGGATTACAGGTGTGTTTCAGCCACACAGGGTGTGTTTCTCCAGGCAGAGTCACACCAGCGTGGTGCCTAGGCCTCTCCTGTCTCTACCTTCCAAGGATCTAGATTATAAACGTGGGTCACCACATTGTCTAAACCTGTTGTTTTTTTTAAAAAAATTAGATGTCTTAACTCTTATTTTACCAGTGCTTTGTAGGTGAAGCTCTCTTTTAAAATGTGTTCTACAGGAGAATAAATCATTATTTGGGTCTACTACTGTAAGATTTGTTTTCTCAAAGTTTAGATGTTTTTTAATCACAAATGGTGTTAGCATGGGTGGTAGGTCTGTCCTACTCAGCTGTGAAAGAAACACCAGCAGGGCCAGATGTTGTGTTCCCAAGGGCTTAATACAGACCAGCACCTCAAGAAAAGCCTATCTCAAAGCAGTCTCCTTCAGCAAAGGAGCCTTCTGTTCCTGTCAGAGCCCCCTGCCTCTCAGCAGCTCCACCCAGGGACCACCAGCCCAGGGTGGGGAGCAGGTCTCTACCAGGCTTGCCACCATGCCCAGCACAGGGACTGTTCCAATCCTGCACAAAACGCACCCACAGCCAGAGGCTCAGGGCTTCTTGGGGGGCAACCTATGTTCATGGACAAGTTCAGACAATTAAACGACAATCTCCATCGTGATTATCAGTCACTATGGCTTATAAACACAGAATAACTATCCTAAAATCCTTCAGAAAACCACACTGCTTTGAAGAAAATCTTTTTATGTTAGTGGGGAAGGGTAAAATTTTAAAGACTAGCAGAAGTCAGTCAGATACACTCAATACCATTAACAATGATGATGATATATATATATATATATATATATATATATATATATGTCTATGTATCTATCTATGCATCTGTTGATCACCTACAACAAATACATAAGAAGCAGGTAATACAGATGAGAGCTGGAGTCTCACATCTGTAATCCTCGCTATGCACCAAAGACATCTGAGGATCTTGGTTCAAAATCAGCCTGCACCATTAAATCCCACAGACTCTTATCTCTAATTAACTAGCAACAAGGCAGAAGTGGAGGCATAGCTCAAGTGGTGGAGTACCAGCCTTGAGCAAAAGCTAAGCGAGACTATGAGGTCCTGAGTTCAAATCCCAGTACAGGCTGGCACAGAAGAAAGGGAGAAAAAGAAGGAGGGAGGCAGGGAGGAAGAGAGGGAAGAGTCAGGGCAATCGTAACTGTTGCCACTGTTAAGAATACACTTAAATTCTCATTTCACAAGGATATGATTATCAGTTAAAACCAGTTTCAAACGTCTCCACAACTTTGCTTACAGGGCATAGGTCATATGAGCTTTCCACAGACCCCGGACGCCCGCCACCATTCATTGTGCATCATATTAGAAACCTGCTCGGCTCACAAAGCTGGAAACACACACCAAAGCCTGCCCAGGGTTCTCCCAGCTACCCTGACAGAACTGTGAATGGAAACGTTCCTGAAACTTCCGTCCCAAATCCCTTCCGGATCCCTGGGTCGGCATCCATTGAGTATTCCCACACAGATCCTCCACTGGGTGCTAAGGGGACTCCTGGTCCCTGGATGAATGAGTGTGTGCATGTACGTACGTGTGTGTGTGTGTACGCGCGCGTGCATGCACGCATGCATGCGTGTATGTGAACAGCAACGGTGATGCCAGGGAAGAGGCACACTGGAGTTACTGTGTGGGCCCTCCTATGCATGCACACACACACAGCTCACACATATGCACACACACACACACACCTCATCTAATGCAGCCCTCCATCTTGGTAAGCAGTGCCCACACTTCATTAATGAATCAAACTCAAGTCACTTATCGAAGGTGACTCTAGGTGACTGAGTCACTGTAGGGACTCCAAGTCTATCAAACACCAAATTATTCCTTCCATTTCAATGAAATGACACAGCCAGAAAAATTTTAATATGTCTCTGATTTCTCAATTCTCATTAACTGGATTGAGAAGAAATTCTCCAAGCACTGACAAGAACTAAAATAATCCAGCTCATTATTTCATTTGTCATATCTCATCGGTCTGTCTCCCAGCATCTTGTCCAATGGAAGAAGCTGAAGGAGGGGACAAAAGATGAGTACGTGGAATAACAGGATGAAATGCTGTCCTCACTAACCATTATCTGAAGACTCGGCACCCGTTATTTTTTAAAAAAAAGCAAAAATGGGTTTTTTTGTTTTTTTTTAACCAACTCTGATTTAAGAACCAATGGGCCTTTATAGGTAAGATATACCAGAGCAATTCAGAGGAAAAATATATCTGAGACAGTAGCTACCTTGAAAAGTCAGTTTCACAATGTAATTCTTCTATTAAGAAATAAATGATAAACAAATGTCGGCAGCTGGATTGCAAATGAAGTATCTTGATTTTTAAAGAAATCTAATCACTGGCATATCTCCATCGGCTGTAGATGCAGTCTCGCTGAGATTCGGGCTGGTGCCCTGTCCGCAAACACACAATACCACGCATTTGAGGACATTGCCACACAATCCAGTTTTCTTGAGTGTATGTATAGGAAGTACTTCCTAAGTTATCTGACACAATGCGGTCAAGACATTTGGCTTGACCTGGCCTATAATTTTAGTAGCAGCCTCCTGTTAATGGAGTTAGAGTTCTTCATCAAGAGTTACAAACAGAAGCCCTAAAACTGTCTTCCAAGTACTCTTTTCTTTCTTCCCAAGAGGTTGCATGGCCATTTGTGGATAGGAGGGTTTGGGAAATGACAATATTACGCCAAACTAGAAGACAGAGAGACACAGCATGAACTCAGACAGGGAGGGACTGGCGAGTTTCCTCTATTTCCACTATTCATCTAGGTTGCCATGGATATCAAGCCATATTTATCACTGATCGTGTCAGATAAATATACATGGAATAAAGAACAAGTCTCAATGATTTCACTCTTTGTTTGCTTGTTGTTTTAACAATATGTCTTAACAACCCCTTGGAGACCAGAAAGTGGCATCACTCACACATGAATGGAAGCAGACAGGGGGTAAATGGCGCCCAGCTCCCCGGGGAAGGGAATGACAGGAAGATGTTTTGCCCAAGTCACGTGATCGCTGACCATCTCTGATGCTCCCCCACTCATTTCAACCAACATTCACGGGAACCCTGCTCAGCCTGCCCTTCCCTTGGAGATCTCCACCTTGGGTGGGGGAGATGGGCATATGATGGAATTTCACACCCGCTGGAGAGGAAGGCTGGAGCCCAGATACCCCGTGTGCAAAGCACTGTGGGGACCCCTGAAAGTGGGGTGAGCTATGGGGAACGCTCAGAGGGCGTGAACCTCCCTATGTTCTCATGAAGAGTGTGGATAGAGGCAGCCATCTTCAGAGGAAGAGATCAAAGCAGTAAAAAGAGGATGGAGACAGGTAGATCAAAACCAACCTGAGAGCAACCAGGGCCAATCAGAAATAAATGAGGACAATTAAACAACTGGCCATGGAAATCCCTCAGGAGCTTTGATAGGCTCCCTCAAAATGCAAACAGCCCAGGACACTGCTGAAGTTTACCTGGGCACACAGTTTCCCTCAGGGGACACAGGTGGAGGGCCCAGGATGAGAGGCAGAGAGAAGACAACTGCGGCCTTCAGATCTTCAACTGCCTCCGCAGGGACCCCAACTTCCTTTCACTAAGGGGAGCCATTAGAAACAAGAACCCATCAAGGCTTTCTATTAAGTTAAACATCTGTCTTAATTTCTCATTTTAAATGAAGTAGTAAAATAACAATATCATACCTATATATTATATTATGCATGTATTATACATTATATATTAATTATATTAAATATATTTCCCTTTTCACGGGCCTCATTGCTGCTCTGCTCTCCCTTAGCTTTTCACTCAAGGCTGGCATTCTACTACTTGAGTCACACCATCACTTCCAGACTTTTGGTGGTTGCCTAGAGATAAAAGACACATGGACTTTCCTGTCAGGGCTGGTTTTGAACCGGGATCCTCAGATCTCAGGCTGCTGAGTCACATGGATGACAGACATGAAGCACCAGCACTCAGGTTTTATACCTTCATAGTCCAGAATAATCTTCAACAAATGAGACCCTTAAAGGACAGTGAAGTCTTCAGAGAAACTAAACATGGCTTTCTTTGCAAATGTTGTCCAATCTTTCTCCAGGCTCAGAACTCCCCCTCCCCCCACCACCACCCCCAAACACAATACTGTCCTTGGGGCTTCCTTCAAAACATAGAGTATCTGCCAGGTACCGCTAGCCCATGCCTTCGATACTCAGGAGGCTGAGATCTGAGGATCTCAGTTCAAAGCCAGCCTGGGCAGGAAAGTCCGAGAAACTATCTCCAGTTAAAACCACCAGAAAACTGGAAGTGGCATTAGTGGTAGAGTGCTAGCCTTGAGCTAGAAGAGCTGAGAAACAGCACCCAGGCCCAGAGTTCAAGCCCCATGACCATCCCTGCCCCTCCACAAAACACACACACACACACACACACACACACACACAAAACCCAGGTTATCCATTATATGCACACAGGTTCAAGAAATAAAAACCCCCAGAACGACATCACTATTCTTGCAAAGTCTTATGTGTCTGTGTCTGTGTGTGTTTCAATCTCCTTGTCGCTCAACAAATTCACATAAGATCCTAGCATATAATAACACACCTCAACCCTAAATATGCCAGAGACTGATAAATAAGACAATCCTTAGATGCACTAATATTTAATATTTTAATGAGGCATCAGTACAATGCTTTACTTTGTGTCATATTAAAAACAGCAAATTTTTTTTTCCATCTGTCCCGAGGCCCTGGATGAATCAAGAGGAATGTTCTAGTACAAATCCTTTCTCTATTGTGTTTCCTCCATCCTTGCTGAGTCTCATCCTGTCATCTAGAGGCCTGGGCCACAGCATGGCAGCTGGCCGAGGTTGTGAGCGGGACCTCTGGCATCTGCTCCCCAGCCCCGCCCTGCAGCTTTCTGGGTGGAATGAGGAAAAGAAGCTGGCCACCCCAGGCCAGCCTTCCTCCTGAGCCAGGGAACCTGAGCACCACAGAATCATCTCCCACCACAGAATCATCCCCTTGGTGACTGAGAGGCCAGTGTGAACACGCGTGCACAGAGGTGAGCCATCATGTCATGCACTACCTCGTTTCAAGAGCCAGAGTTCCGAGCTTTCACAGGAAACGGAGCTGCCTGGAGTAGCAGGCCTAGTCCAAACAGCCGGACTCACGGCATTCAGAGCTTCGAAGGGCTCTTAGAGAAGCCTTTCCTACCATCGCGTGTATCTGTGATATCAGATACTTAAGATCTCACATACTTTGCATGAATAAGTGTGAGTAGCGCAGGAGTCAGGATTTTTATGTTGCCTTTAAACAGCCTTTCTGCACTGCCCCTCACCGGCAAGGCTCGGCTGGGATGAGGTGAAGGAGGTAGATTGTATAAGAACAGCTGGCCAGAGCACTGGGACTGCTCTGTCACCAGGATCCATAGGTCCCCATCTTTGGGCCTTGCTGCACCCGAACCAATACAGAGCCTGGATTTCGGGATGCAGAGGGCAGAGGCTGCACGCCCCTAAGGGGGCATCCCTCCCGCTGACACACACATCCTTGCCCAGCCCCAGCAACATCACCATAAAGCCAGCACCCTTGTGTAATTGTCTACACAGGCACTCCTGCCATATTCTGACACCACTTACACACCTGAAGTGTAACAGTCACTCCTGATGTGTGGACCACGTGACTGCCTGCTCTAACACCTTTCTGTCCACCCCTGGCAATGACCACAAAACCTCTGCAGTCAAGCTGCTGCCCCACCCCCGCCCGGCCTTGGTTCATTTCTGGATGGACACTGGGACTGGAGCCCATTTAATGCCCGAATTAAAACTGTGGAAAACACCGATATCTAAGTTGTAACAAAATGACCATGAAACAAGCACACGCGCACGCACACACACACACCAACCTAGTGTGCATGAGCGAGCACTACTCTGTGGGCCGACCCTGTGTGGTCTCTAGTTCTCTCTGAGCCGCTGAAGCTTCGAATTCCAGGGACACTAATTAGTTTTAAATGGTGTTAAACACCCTCCCGCAGTCACAAAGTGTGGCTCTGGGATTTTCACTGGAGAAAGAACTCCTGTAATTTAAAACTACTTTGTTTGTCTTCAGTCTCAGCCGCTAGCTAACTGACCTGTGGAGATGTTTGAAGGTATACACACACACACACACACACACACACACACACACACACACACACACAGCCATTGGTGTGCATTTATTTCCTAGCAGGACCTCTCCCTTTCTGCTATCCCCTGACCCCTCCCCCCCCCCAACGCCTTTGAATTCCCATCCCCCATTTCCAGTCAGCCAGGGAGAAACAGCTCCTGCTACTGAGGCTCAGCCCTCCACCCTCCCCCTTCCAGACCCTTGGCTACTCTCAATGAAAACCCTCCAACAAGGGACAATTTGACATGGGCCACAAAGCCTACTTGTGTGGGGGGAGGGGAGGAGGAGCTGGAGCTTGGCTGTCCCTGTCCACAGACTGAGCTCTTTGTGGCCATCAGAAAACATTTCCTGCATAAGAAATCAACACACTCTGAGTGCAGGGCTGCAGCCCAGGCAAGAATATGCATGAGCTCCATCCTGGAGGCTGGAGTGAGTCCCGGCCTCCGAGGGGAAGGCATTTCCTCCCAATATGCCTTTGCTGCTTCCTTGCATAATTCAAAGCCATCCTGGACTTCAGGTTTCCCCAGGCTCCTCACTGCAGACTGGGTGCAAGTCAAGGTACTTTCAGGCTTCCCCTGCATTTCCCTGGCACTGGTTTCCGAGGTGTTTTCCTACCTACCTCACCTCTGGGATGTTCCCTCCTTCCCTTTTCCATGCATATGAATAGGAGACCAAGACAACAGTAAAAAACAACCTCCTCTGCCCCCCAAATAGCCCAGCAATTGCAAGAGACATAAGGGGGGGGAGATCAAGAGTTTACTTTTGCTCCCTGCCTGCTCCTTGCCTTGGCTAAGTCAGCCAGCAGAGCTTGAGGGCTTGGCTGCCAGCCTGTTCCTCTGCACCCAGAATTTACTGTCCATCAAAAATGGGCCAACCCAGTTTGGGGGTGTCTACTCTCTGGCTTGCTATTGTGAGGTCCTGGTCATAGTGTCCAAAGGCAGGGCTGGAGTGAGAGATGGAGGGAAGAAGGAAGGGAGGGAAAGGGGGAGAGAGGGAGGGAGGGGACCCAATGCTGGATGTTTCAGAAGGAAGAAGTCTACTTTACCAAATAGGACCTGTGTGTACGGAGAATTTTGCCCTCTGAATGAAGGCATCAGCCCCCTCCTCCATTTCCCCTCCCCCACAGCCCTTCCTCCAGGCTAGTCTAGCATCTCCTCCTAGTACCCCACCCCCACTCCAGGGATACACTGTCCCCCAGGCCCTGGATCTAGAAGCTAACTGGGGAGACCTTCATGAGGAAAGATGACAAATCAGCACTCAGTGCTAAGCAGAGAAGCACACCGTCAGGCCACAGACCCCACCCCGACCTGCACCACAGACCCCACCCCGTCCCCTAACGCACCTTCCTTGGGGGGCCTCCGGGCCTCGCGGGTCAGGTTGCACATCTGGGTGGTCTGCAGCTCCTGGGTCAGGCAGCCCTCCGTCTGCTCATTCAGGGGCAGCACCACGTTGCTCAGCAGCACCACCGAGGCCTGGTCATCCCCGCCCAGCTCCCCCAGGTGCTGGGGGCAGGAGCACTTGGTATACATGGCCCCACAGGACTCAGCTCGGCCATTTTCGGACTTCAGGCAGCTTTCCAGCCAGGTGCACAAGACCTGGCACCCGAACTGGCTGGGGCTCACCTTGTTCAACACCAGAAACTCAAAGAAAGATTTCTGATCGTGGTCTCCTTTTCTCTGCGATCCCGGGAACTCGGCTGGGAAGACCCGGCGAATCTGAATAAAATTTTTATCATACTGTACAAACACAAAAGCATTCTTGGAATCACAGAGCTGCATGATAGAATGGTTCTTTCTTAACAGATCCTTTATCTTTTCATGGGAGAAATGATCGAACTGGTAAGCCAGCAGGGAGAAGTTGGAGCAGCTCAGGTCCTTCTTGGAAAATTTCAGGTAAATACTGTATTTGGTTGGGTCTGGATTTTCCAGCGTCCAAGTGCAGTTGGTAAAGTTCTTGGGGAACATCTCACTTACAGAATAGGATCCGTAAATGACTCCTTTCACCAAAGTTGAACACCAGAAGTCTTGGGCAGCGTTAAATCCAAACATAACCAGGAGATAGGTGGAAAATATAGAAATCAGCAGCTCACCCACAGCCTTCATCCTATGACATCTGGCCTGCAGAAAGGGCGACAAGAGCGAAAGGCATTGGAAACATAGAATCCTCTCACGATTGCAGCAAGCTGCGTTCCAGATTCCAGTTTAAAAAAGAAAAAAGGAAAAGGAAAAGAGGAAAACCTTAGATGAAGGCCAGGTGCTGTGCTCGGTCCGCAGCCGGGGCCCCGCGGTGGCCACGCGAACAGCGCCCTCTCGTGGCCACCGGCGGCGGCCACCTTCGCGTTTAAAAAGAACATTTAATAGAGGATTAATAGGCATGCCCGCACGCATCCACGCATCCTCCACGACCTCCTTGTCTCCCCGCTATCGTTCTAGAACGCGGGGTGCGGAAGGGGGGCAAACGGGACCTGCAGAATGAGTACGACCCCGAACACTGGCTGCTGATTCTCCTCCACCTCCGGTCAATCGAGCGGCTGACCCCCGCTCTCCGGGCTCAAGCTCCAAGCCAACACCGCCGCCCGGCACTAATCCGATCATCTGGGAGCTGCTGGCGCCCCGTGACTTCTCCTCTTAACCGTGGGGAGTCATCGCCAGGAAGTACAGCCCCCTCCCCCGTTAGAGGATGGCCAGGGATCCCTGCCGGGGCGCCCCCCCACATGCGCCCTTCCCCATGCGTCCTCCCCTCTGCACCCCCCCTGCGCCCTCCCCCGCACCCGCCCTCAGCGCCCTCCCCATGCGCCCTCCGCCCCCCCAGCACCCTCCCCCTGCTCCACGGGGTCCTAGGCCAAGACCCAGGAGAAATCGGGTGCCCCCACCCCTACCGGGGAGAGGGCGGACGCCCTGGGTGGTAGGTCCCCGGCGGGACCCCAAGGCCTCTCCCGGCCGGCTATATCCGGTCTGCGCCCCAAGGCCATGCCAGAGCGAGCCCCAAACTGCAGTCCCCGGCTGGTGCCAGGCATCCAAGTTTCCCCGCTGTGGTAGGTGGGTTGGTCTGTCTGTCTGTCTGTCTGTCTGTCTGTCTGTCTGTCTGTCTAATCTGCAGGGATGGCCTCTGCAAAACATGTGCGGGTGGATTTCAGTGTGTGAACTGCTCCCCGAGATCGCGGCTGCGCCCCACTTCCTTCACGGTTTGTCTGTTTAAAAAAACAAAGTCCTCGATGATCTCTTCTCCTGGAAGCCGTTATCATATAGATCATATATAGATCATACAAGATCATATATATCATACATAAGTCACATTTACCATATATACACCCATATGACTGGGCTGTTTTTTAGTTTTAACCTTTAAGAAGTTATTTCTTTGAATAAATGACACTGCTCTCTCTCTCTCTCTCTCTCTCTCTCTCTCTCTCTCTCTCTCTCTCTGTCTCTGTCCCCCCCCCCCCCAGCCTCTGGGCTGATAAAGTGGTACCAAGTTAATTTTAGAGGTGTCTAGGCTGCCCAGCCGTTTCCTGTCCTGAAAACGGACAGACAGAGGGACACGGGCTGCGAAGCGTTCCCGCCCCCCCCATATTGCATAACGCTGGCCGGGCGCGCACGTCCACGCCGAAGGGGAAGGCCGCCGGCTCCCCGCGGGCTCGAACTCACAGTCCCTGTCTTCATCTGAGCAAGCCGGCCCCAAGTCTCCATGCAGCCGCGGTTTAAGAATTAACACACGCACACGCACATACACACATGTCACCAGAATCACTAGGTCTACGGGAACTGTGCCCTAGGTTGCACACAGACACACACACGACACACAGGAGACACAGACACCACACACACACACACACACACACACACACA
>NW_012267368.1:4904813-4961762 GCF_000151885.1 Dipodomys ordii | reverse complement strand
GGGGACCGTGCGGGGCGGGCGGGAAGGCCTGCCGCGTCCGCTGGGGCTGAGTCGCTGGGGCGGCCGGTGATGTGGATTCAGCGATGGGGCCTCGCGTGGGGAGCCGGGGAGGGCTCGGGAGGCTGCCGCGCGTGGGGAACCAGGGAGCCGGGGAGGGTTCGGCACCGCGGCCCATGGACGGGGCGCCGGGCCGAGGTTGGGGCGCCCTGGAGCCCAGGCCAGCCGCGGCCCTGCGTCTGGTTTGCGTCCTGCATTTGTTTTGCGTGGTTCCTGCCCATCCTCGCTCTTCGCTGAGGGGAAGTGACGGGAACACTTGGACTCTGCGTCCAAGGGAAACCAACACACCATGCCCCGCACGCGTCTTCCTAACCCCCCGAGCTTCTGGCGATCGAGGGGAGCGATTTCCACGGGTGGCAACTTTCAGAGCCAGGGTGCGAGCGGATTCCAGCCGGCCGGGGCTGCGCTTCCCTCCCGCGCGTGGACGACGGGCAGGTGCGTGACAGAAACGCGAAGCACACTGTGTGCGTGGCGTGGGCACGGGAGGGGAAGCCCGGGCGGGTAGTGGCTTCGACCCCGGTGATGGTGATGGTCTCTCAGCCACTCTGAGGCCTGGGGACAAGGCGAACAGCCCAGCTCCATTTTAAAAGCTGGGTCCTAAGAGGAAGGTGCCTGGCTGCTTCCCAGGGCCACTGGGATACCAGGGCTGGGTCCCTATAAAAGTCCACGCTGATGCTAGCCAGTCCTCCCTGGCTGGCGGGCGGCTGGCTAGGGCGCGCCCCACACGCGGGGCCAGGTGCCCCTAGGGTCCCCCGGCCTCCTCCGTCCGGCGTCGGGTGGTCAAAGCCGATGGCTGCGAAAAAGCTGCTCTCGGGAATCCGAGGGAGATCCAAGGAGGAACCGCCTAGTGCTGGGTGTCATGTCCTGGCGCGCACACAGACGCGTTCCACCGGCGGCCACGAGCGCTCCAGTGCACACCAACACCAGCACCCGTGACACGCAGGGAGGGTACGGATGTCATATTTCCTCATCGATGTCCACGCAGATATTTTCTGCCTGGGCTAACTCCAAACCTCAAACCTTCTATCTCACTGTCCTGAATAGCTGGGACTACAGGTGTGAGCCACTAGCACCCGGTATGTAAATGAATTGCTATTCATGTTTCCTGGCCAACCATCAAAAGGACTGTAAAGAAGTGTTAAAAGGTGAAAACCTAGACTAAGTTCAAGTGATTGCATTTTAAATTGGCCTAGATCCTGCCGGTTTAACGTCTCTCCTATTATTTATTCAGAGGAGGATGAGAACAATTAAGTGCAATTTGTTTTTATTTTGTTTTTGTTTTCCCCCCTTCGTGCAGGACCTGAGGCCCCAATTCAGGGCCTGGGTACTGTCCCTGAGCCTTTTTTGTGTTCGTGGCTGGTGCTCTCCCACTTGAGCCACAGATCTAGGTTGGCCTTTTGTTTTTATTTTTAAGTTTTTGTAGTTAAGTAGAGATAAGAGTCTCACTGATTCTTTGAACTGGAATCATCAGATCTCAGCCTCCAGAGTAGCCACCAGCACCCGGCTAATTTAGATAATTTTTAAACCTCATTTTTATAAATGTAGTGTAGGCTTTTCCATTTGGGGATAGCCCCATTCTCCGGGATGATGGCTTAACATTAAGTATCATTAGCACAATTTTCCCGTTCAAAGAATAAGAACGTGTTTCTACATGAGCAGTGATTTTTAGGAAGTGACTTTCCTGCCTTCAGCCCAGGCCCTTTTTCTCATACTTTTCTTGGTATCAGTCTATTCTCAACTTTCCAAGTTTTATAACATGCAGTTTTTCCACATTGGTTTGCAGATTATTCCTTGTTCAGTGCACTGTAGGTTTCCAATGTTCAGAATCTCCAACTGATACAAAAAATAAAGACTTTAGGGACTATTAATTTCATAATTAAAGAGAATTAGTATGATAGCAGAGAAATGAAACTTATTATTTACTGTCTTTGAAAATGCTTTTCTATGTTCTTCTTAAAAATAAAATAATGAACATTATCACGAAGTTTCATTATCATGTGTAGTTCCTCACGCGGAACATTGGCACACTTGTGGAAACCTGTACCAACTCTCTTGTCTTTCCCCTGCACCTGTTCCTCTTCCTGTGATTGTTACTGTAGTGGACACCAAAGGGCTTGGCATGAGGATTCGAGTCCATCCGGTCTCCCCATAAAAACGGAACTGGACATTTTCGACTTGGGCATCTCAGGAAAGGGCTAGAGGCAGGCGGTGGGGTTGGCGGGGCGAGCCGTAGGAGAGGCCTGCCCTCCCCGCTTCCCCCCTCCACCTGCCCGGACTGCCCTGCCCACCCTGCATCTGGCTTTACCCAGGCCCGCTGGTCTCCACCTGGGCTGTTACTCCCCAGTCTTGAGTGGGCCGGTTCCTGTCCCAGGCTCTGACTGGCCTGCTCAGCTTTGCATTGCCAGCCATGGTCCTGGGCCCTGGGTTCGAGGCTTTCCCTTCCCACGTGGGAATTCCGGGCTCGCTTCCCTTGCTCTTCTTCTGCCTGAGGTGGGGGGGGGGTTGGGGCAGGGGGGAGAGCCGGGCCGTGGCCCAGCCTGTCCCCGCTCACTGGCCTCTCCCTGCACCGATCCCGCCGGGGCATCCACCCGCGGCATGGTCATGCAGGGCGTCCACCCGCGGCGCGGTTGTCGGCAGCCTCCAGTTCCCGAAAGGGAGCCTAAGACTTGAGTACCACAAGTTCTCCAGAGATGCGGCCTCATCTAACCCGTGCCACGCATGCCCCAGCCAGGCGCCACAGTGAGGGGGCGTGTGGGCCATGGTTGCGCAGGACTGGAGGAGAGCCACCGGGGCAGGCCCGCACGGAGGGGGTCATGCCAAAGCGCGGGGTGGGGGCCAGGACCATGGGGGGCAGGCCCACGGGGGGGGCGAGGCCGTGGGGAGTAAGCCCACAGGCGGCGGGGTGGCGCACGGGGGTGGGGGTTGGCCAGGACCGCGGGGGACAGGTCCACGCACGGAGGTGGGGCCGGGACCGCGGGAGTGGCAGGCCCATGCGCGGGCGGGGGGTGGGCAGGACCCTGGGAAGGCGTCTCCAGGCCGCGGAAACGCCCGGCCGTGGGAATTGCTGGCCTACAACCTCCCACCCAGGCCACGTGTGAAATCCTGATTTGCAAAATGCACGAGAAACGGAAAGCTCTGCGCAGTGGTTCACCTTGGGAGACCATCTGCCGGGAACAACAGGAGCAGACGTGCGCCCGTGGCTGGGGGCTGCGAGAACAGCGCGCTGACCAAGCCCTGGTCCACGCCCACCACGTCCACCGCGCCCACCGACCGTGCCCACCGCATCCACTGCACCCACCGCGTCCACCGCGTCCACCACGTCCACTGCGCTGCCTCGGACATGTCCCAGGCACCCTGACCTGCGCGGCCCCTCCAGACTCAAGACCCACGCAGCCTGGTTCTCCCAGAAGGAGATTTCCCGGGGTGCATTATTTATTTCTTTGTTTATCTGTTTGTTTATTAGCAGTGACGGGTCTTGAACTCAGGCCTGAGGAGATGAGATGGATTCCTCACCCAAGGCAGGTGCTGCACCACTTGAGCCACAGCGCCACTTACGGTTTTCTGGTGGTTTATTGGAGATCAGAGTCCCATATTCTTTCCTTGCCAAGGCTGGTTTTGAACTGCCGTCCTCAGATCTCAGCCTCCTGAGCAGCTGGGGTGACAGACGGGAGCCACAGCGCCCCGCAGCAGTCCTCATTTTCGGTTTTGCCCTCGGTACCAGAGGGACTGTTATTTTTACTCCCGCCCTGTGGAAAGTTCTCTCCCTTCCAGGCAGCATTGGTTGTTGGTTTCATGGACAACCAATAGGTTGAGGATGGCCATTCTGACTGGGTGAGGCGAACTTTGGGTATCATTTTGACTTGAATTGCCAGGTATCGAACCTGTCACACATTTATTAGCTGTGTGTTCTTTTGAGAACTGCGCAGTTCATTTGCTCATGTATCTATCTATCGGATGATTCATTGCTGCTGGGGTGTGATTTCCGTGATCTGTGTAAACCCTGGATATGAATGTCTTCTTTGACGACCCCCTCACAAAGATTTTGTTGCATTCTGGAAGCTGTCTCTTCACTGTGGGTTTTGTTGGCTTTTGATATACAAAAGCTTTCAAATCCAGTGCAAAATCATGTTTGCCAGTTCTTGCAAGAGTCCTTTTCAGGAAGTGGTTGCCTGTGTTTACGCTCGGAGTTATTTCCCCCATGTTTTCTTGTAGTAGTGTCAATGGATCAAGCCTCACGGTAAGATCTTGAATCCATTTTGAGTGGGTTATTGTCCAGGCTGAGAGGGATCAGCATTTTGCTGGTGCTCTCCCACTTGAGCCACCATCTACCTCCAACTTTTTAGTGATTAGGTGGAAATACGAGTCTCATGGGCTTTCCTGGCTGGGGTGGCTTCAAACCTTTGATCCTCAGATCACAGCCTCCTGAGCATCTAGGATGAGAGGTGTGAGCCACCAGAGCCCGGCTAAATGGTGATCATCTTTATTCCAGGAGAATGCCTGAGAATGGAAACAAAACATTTGTTGAAGGTGACAATTCATATATTTTTAAATTTACACAAATAGAAAGTTTGCTGTTGAGTACTGGTAAAGGAATGAATATCTTTACACATAAAATACGTAAATATATAAAACAATATTATCTATTATAGAAATATATATAATTAATATCTGAGTCATTAATAATTAACATGTATACATATATGTATATATGTGTGTATATGTGTACTATATATGTATATCTACTTTATATATATAGTGAAATCCAACAAATTGTTTCATGAAAAGGGGAATGGAGCGTATGTGCTAAGGGATGTAATATGGGGGTGGGTTTGTTTGTTCAAATCATGCTGTGCACAGCCACAGAATTATCACAACAAATCTCCTCATTATATTAATCTATGCTAATGAAGATTCCTAAGAAAGTTTGTTGAAGAAGTCTGTGAATGCCAGGCTTTCCCTGAAGTGAATGCTTCCAGCATATTTAACCAGTCACAGGCGTCAGAGAAATTTCTCAGGGAGTGTGACTTTGGTGGTGTAACTGAGTGTCTCATAATAAGGCTCAAGTAATTGGAAAATTAAATTTCTATCATGTGCTTACCATTTGGAAGCAGGCAGCAATCCTTGGAAATTTAGTTTGCAGGGATTAACATTTAAGAGTACACTCTAGTTGCTATCCGGTATTGAAGTTTTAAAAAGCTGTCCGATGGTGTTTGCAGGTCCCTGTTGTCTATTTCTAAATTGTTACATTCTTTGAAAGCAGTCACACTAGGTGTGAGAGGTAAGCTAACCCAGCAACCAGCGCTTATGTTTCTGAAAATTGTAAAATCTGTCAGTTACTGCAATGTAAAAAGGAGAATTAGCTCAGGTCAACTTTTGGATAGGGTGTTTTTTGTTGAGGATAGCAAATTCTCACATTTTTGAGGACAGAAACACCCCCTACACGGCACAGGCTTGATTCTCGTGTCAGTATGCAGGGGTTTTCCATTGAAAATTTACTCCCTGTTCTGTGAATACCCTGGAGGCCACTTCTGGTCACCACTCCAGGTCAGTAGCACAGCAACAAAAGCCCCACTGACCGACTGCTCCTGCTCCCCAGTGCTTCTCAAACCCACTGGAATGTGGAAAGGAATGGGTTTAACAAGCTAAGTTCTCACTGAATTCCTGAGCATCTCTTAGATGCTGTTGATACCCAAATTGACTCTCTCTGTTACATTTCATTCCCATCTTCTCTACCCACCGCAATTATAAACTCAGGAGAGATACACCTGCTGGATAAAAGAAAATTTATAATTAAAGTCTGTTGATGAACAAAACATGTCTGATCATTCTCGTACTGAACCACTAAGTTAGGTCCTGTTAAGTCACCTCATTGGACTCTTGTTGGCATCAGATCTATCGGGTAGGCAGATAGATGGACAGGAGGCAAGCTGTCGTTCCGCAGTCATCATTGCCTCTGGCTGTCTCAATAAGAATGCTCTAAAGTTTCCAAGTCACATTTGTAAGTGAGAGCACCGCCAGCCATCAAACTCCTTAGACACTGGACAGGCCCCCTCCTACAGCCCCTGGGTCCTGTGTCCCAGGGAGGTGGTTTCTCATCACCAGCAACAGTGATAAAAATTAGATGTGTCTTCCCCTCTGTTCTTTGTGCCTTTGTCTTCAAGTCACACCATTAAGAAATTCCAAATCTGTTTTCAAGTATTATCCTGTGATAACTGTTGTAGTGCCTGGTATAATTTAATAAAATGATTCAATTATTAATGATCACCTAGCAACTTTTCCCTTGAAAAACTGATATCACATTGCTGTTGACCTTGCTCTCTAGATCCGGCCTGATGTTCTGAGAAAGGGCCAGATGTGGGGTCAGAACACTGGCTTTAGTTTGTAGTACTTTCACTGATTTGACTTTCATATTGTTTTCTGAACCTCAATTTCTTCATTTCTTCATTAGACTCTGGCTGACATGAGTATAATTGTCACAAGGTGGCAGGGTATTGAATTTGGCAACTACCTGCCGTCCACCAGAGAAGCTCCATTTCCTCAGATTTAAACTCCAGCTGACCGTCATCCAGAACACGTGGCAGAAATCTCAGCCCTCAAAGCTAATCATCTTGCAATAACATTGTACTACACACAGTGTGTATGTCCAGGATCTGGCCATTGATCATGACAAATTCTCATGATGTATAATAGTTTTAAAGAACAAATAATCCAGATAGTTCATTCATCAATCACACTAGAAACCAATCTAAGAGAGATACACTCCCACTACATCTTTGGGTTCTAGATATCCAGACTGTTCCTGTGCAGCTAGATTCCATGAAGAGAAATGTATACTCTGTGAATGCATGTGATAGAATAGAGGTAATTTCTTGTATACATGTGTGTGTGTGTGTGTGTGTGTATAGAGAGAGAGAGAGAGAGAGAGAGAGAGAGAGATGGTTTTTTAAGAAGCAGAAAGATAACAATTTTCATTACAACTCAGGGTTTAGTTCACTGACTAATTGCTTAGAATGGTCACAGCTCTGGGTTCAATTCCCAGCAACGTGTGCACACACTCCCACAAACCTACTCTGCCCCCCCAAAAAAATCTCATGATATGAAACAGAACTAAATCTTTAGTGTGGAAAAGGGTTGAAATCTTGTATAGGGAAATTAAGGCATATCCTGCATCCATTGAATAAACTGTAAATCAGATAGAAGAGACAACCAAGTGAAGCAGTGTAAGAGTAATTTCTAACGGAAGAATTTCCCTGGGTTTTTGTTCAGTTCTTTAGTTCAGCTTCAGAAGCAGTGACCTGGAACTAACTCCTGAGGGCCCTAGCTTATTAAAATGATTTGCTATTATAGCAATAACATGATCTCATTCAAGATAGCGCCTGCCAGTATCAGTGCGGTCCTCTACCTCCCATCTCCAAGCCTAGGGGGTTCATTTTTTAAATATATATTTTAATCCATGGCTTTATTCTCCAGGCTAAGTTCACATCCTCTTGGTTGAAAGCCAATTTTTAATTGAATTCAGTTAGTTTAATTGGCCCTCAGAGATGTCTATAAAATGTGCTCTCCCAGATTTCCTAGCAGAAGAGCTTTGTCCCGGGCCACATTCCCAGGCAGACTCCAAACTGCCGTGAAGCCTGGTCTGGCCCAACAATGACTCTTTAATGCAGTGAGATCCTGTGCTGTGTATTTCAATTCTAATTTAGAATGAATTAAAATCTATTTAAATGGATAGCATTATCTCTTAGTACTCTTGATGGAAACCCATCTCAGAATATTTTATCTCTTTAAGGTAGTGCAAAGTGTCATACTTTACACCCTCAATTCTGTATCATCCATTTTATTTCCCTTTATACTTGAATCCTGAACTTTCATCAGTTTTCATTACCCACATCATGGCACATGTCTGCGACGTGCTTTTCAGAGATGAAGCATCAAAGCTGAAGTTTGATACTCAAAGGTAGTTTTAATAGTCCAAAGTTCTGTATTTCAAATCAAAGGACTGAACTTTGAATCAGGTTGCTCACGGAAGCCGGTAGGGATTTGCCATTGTTGGGAAAGCTCATGTGATCATTCGCCAGCAAAGTATTGCAGATCACAAGTTCCAATGTCTTATAATATCTCTAATAATAATTACCATCATAGAGGAATTATTACTATTTGTGCTTCATGAAGTAGAGGGCTGGAGGTGAGGCACAGTAGTAAGAGTCCCTGAAATAAAAGCCCAATACAGGAGAAATTTGCAAAGTAGTCCCTTCCCATGAATATGATCAATGATGCTTCCCTCCCCCCTCTCTCCTTCTCTCAGTGCTCTCTCTCTCTCTCTCTCACAACAGGACTGGAATTGTTATTTTCATTTTATAGGTCAAGGACCAACAAACTAGTGCCGGTGGGCCGAAGCCAGACTGTGACCTGTTTGTGTCAATAAATGTTATTGGACCACAGCTACCACCAGCTGTGTATGGTTTATGTCTACGTTGGAGCTTCAAGGCCAGAGCAAAGTAGTTGTGACAGACATACAGACATGGTATGGGCCACAAACATACAGCTTTCACTACTGTACCCTTTATAGGAAGTTTGTTGGACTTTGCTGTAAATGCTTTATGGAAAGTGTATGAAGTGTGATTGGCATTCGTGTTACTGTATGAAGAGGCTCTTCATGTTCACATACACCATTTAATGCATACTGTATTTATTTTGATGTGTAACTTAATGCAGAGTGTATTCATATTAATATGCAATTTAATGAAATTAAATGAATTGAATGAAAGTCTTTGAATTCTACTTAAGTGATGTTTTTCCTCAGTGTCATACGACAATTAGCAAGAACTGATTGTATCAACAATATGAAGGTTTATGACGTGCTTTTTTACGAGGACAAAAAAGAATATTTGAAAATACAGTTACTTAATTACATGAAAAACATAAGGAATAGAAAAGACATAAGGAGCAAACTGAGGCAGCATGCTTCATAGCTAGGAATTTACAATGGATGTTCACCTATGTCTACCTGTCAGACCCCAGACAAGGGAACTAGATGAGGAACTAGGGGAGGAAGAGGATGAAAGAAAGAGCAAGTGAGGGAAAAGAAGAGAGGAAGCAAAAGAGAGGGAGAGGAGGAAGAGGGGAGGAAGCTGGACTAGACTATTTCTTGTTTTAAAATCCATCCTCTTACCATCTTTCCTTCTAATTCTTTTAAACATGGCCTCCTCTGTGAACCTCTATAAAAATCAAATTTAAAATGGGAAAGATTTTTTTGTTTGAAAGAAGTCTTGAAAATATAAAATGCAGAGTATATTTGTTTAGAAGAGTCAGAAGGTAGACACAAACTGTGATACATTGAATAGCTTCATTATCCTATGAAGTGTACTTACATGATAAAATTAAGAATTCTGTCAAATATTCACTAATGGAAAGGAACGTTAGCACCCCTGGAGAGAGGACTCTTGGGGCATGGGACCTACAGGAAGATACAAATAGTCTTCACTCTAATGCAGATTCCCTGTAGCTTGTCAGGATGTACCTGTTCACCCATGGGTGTGTGCAGCTGGAGCCTCACTCTGAGGCTGGTGCATCGAACAGAACAGACGCTTTTGCTCTCCTGGTGCTTACCTCACTCACGTGCTGGTGGAGCAGGGAGGGGGTGGACGGCCATAGTTCCACTCCCAGCTTTTCACTGGTCAGTTGGAGATGGGTCTCATGGGTTTGTCTTCCTGGTGTGTCTTTGAACCCTCAGACCTCAGCCTCCTGAGTAGCTAGGATTGCAGGTGTGAGCACCAGTGCCCAGCTCACCTTATTATTTTCTAACAGATATGTGCAGGTCAACAATGCTAAGTGTAAATCAAGAGTATGTTTACTTGGTTTTTATATATCTCCCTATTTTCATAGATTTAATTGGCATCATTAATCTGATTGGATTTGTTACACAAGCCTAGCATTCGCTATCTTCATGATTTCTCCCTATTGTCAGATCCAGGGAGCACCTTTCCTCACCTGGAATGGTCTGGATGTGAGGCTTTCTCCTCCTGCTTTGCGGTTGCATTTCTCCTTCTGTTGTCCACGTCCCGCACAGCCCCAGGTGGAGGAAGATATGAAATGACACCATCCTGGTGAACAACTAGTGTAAGGCTGGAGGCCTTACACACAATGTCTTCCTAACCCATCGACTTCAAGATCATCAGAGGACCCTTGGTGAGCCTGACCTCATCCGTCCTCTGAGCCTTCTGAGGACAGTTCCAGAAGTCTGAGAACAAGGAGTCAGAAGGCTGAGTGCGTATTTGAGCAAAGCTCTGAGGTGTGAAGCTCCCAGGCACACTGGCAACCTCTGGGAGGATCACACAGGAAGCGGCCTCCAGAATCCCCCAGGCCTCCATTCTGGGCCTGCAGGGAGCTCAGGGCAGGACTTTGCACACCTGTAGAAGAGCAACTTCTAGACTCTGAGCAGAAGAACCAAATAAAGCACATCTAGAGTGCAGACAGACGCAGCTCTGAGAGAATGCAGCTCTGAGCTGTGGCACTTAGTCTCCTAGTCACACGCAATGGATGGTCCTTAGCATTCATTTCCATTGCCACGGACAGATTAGAAACGAATTCCTGGCATGTCCACTTTCCCAGTTCTGAATAGTTATGTGTTCACGGAGTTCAAGCATACAAGTACTTAGTGCATTTATAATATGATTTAATTGCATAATTCAGATATCAACCTCTTCCATTTACTTTGCAAAGATTCCTGGATGATTTTTCAACATGGCATGTCAATTAAATGTAGATTTAAAGGTATTAAATATAAGATCAAAAGGTATTAAGAAAGGGAAAAATGCTGGGAGGAAATTATTCATAATATGGAGGTGAATGTTTACTGAAGATTCACTGAAGACACTGATTTTTAAAAGATAAACATGATGCCTTAACTTTAACATCAAGTTTCTTTAAAGTTGACTTATGAAGATGTTTTACAGAAGGTTAAAAAAAAAAGAAATGTTAAGCTAGGTACTGGTGTTTCTTGGTCTCATGGAGGCTGAGATCTGATGATCCTGATTCAAAGCCAGCCCAGTCAGATAAATCCTAAAGACTCATCTCCAACAGAATAGCAAAAAGTGGGCAGTAGAGGTGTGGCTCAAGTGGTAGAGAGCCAGCAATGAGCCAAACAGTCTAGAGAAAGCTTAAGGTTCTGAGTTCAAGCCCCAGAGCCAGCATGGAGGGAAAAGGGGAAAAAAAGGCAAAACGGTCTCTATCAATGGAAGAGCTTTGACGATCAGGTTCTCAGGTTTTTCAATGGCTTCCGGTCCAGGAATTCGACCCAACGAGGTCTCTTCAGCCTCTGCCACGGGAAATAGAGAAAACAGCTAAGGAAACCATTGCAGACAGGCACGGGAGCAATGGGCAGACGCAGGCCCTGCTGTGGTCAGCGCAGTGCGGCCGTCCTCACGGCTGCCCTGGCCCAGGTGTCACCCGGACAGGACAGGACGGCACAGGACGGGATGGGACAGGACAGATCAGGGCAGGACGGGCGCGTTTTCTCCTGGCTGCCCAGGGCTGGATCGGATTCTCTTCCCGGCGCGTTGAGTGTCCGTGGTCCAGTGTGGAGTTTTTCCTTCTGGTTCTGAAGCCTTCAGTGCGATTTCGGAAAGGCGTCTCCCCGTGTCCTCCTTGAAATTTTGGTCAACATATAAAATATTAGTAAGAACTCTGGGTGCCCGCGGGACCAACTTATTCTCAGCCAGCCAGCTCAGGAGTCTCCGGTGGTGCGGCTGCCCGGCTGCCCCGCTCCCTGCCGGGCTCTGCGCACCAAGGCCTGGACCCCGCATTCGGATGAAGCCCTGGTTCAAGAACTCCCCACCTGGGTATCTTCACGCGGGGAATCGAGTACTTGGCACAAGTGTGGTGCGTGGAGCCTCCTGTGCCCTGCGCTGCGCCCTGCCCGTGGAGGGAACGCAATGGTCTGTCTTCGCTTGGGCTGCGTGGACTTTCCGGTCTCTGAACGAGGCCTTGGCTCTTGGACCTGTATTTTTGGAGGGTGCCGCTTGTGGGGTCCGACCTTCGAGGTCTTTCCATGACCTAGCCCCCCCCGTGTCCCCCGTGGGCTGGGCTTCGGAGAAGAGGACCCAGGCTGCACCAGAGGTCTCCCTGCGCCCAGGTTGTGGTGACGAGGGGCCCACGCATGGACCATCTTCTCCACGAGCTCCACCTGCCCCCGCCCCATTCCCGGTTTGGTCTGCGTTTTCTGGGCAGTTTTCCCACGCGTGTTCATCAGGGCCTGTGATTTTCTTCTTTTTGAGATAATGTTTGCCAGCATCCTAACTGGGCAGTGCTAATCTCATAAAAGGTGAGGGAATTCTCCTCCGTCTGGAACGTTCCACAAGAGTTCTCGGGGGCTGAATATCCTTTAAATGTTGGTAGAATTCAGCTGGAAGAACCTAAGGTCCTGAGCTTCTCACCGATGAAGACTTTCTGACCAACCCAATGATCTTAACCATGATTAGCTTGTCTTCGTGAATTGTTCTTGGTCAGTTGTTTATGTCCAGGAATTTGAATTTGTCCATTGCTTCTATCTTCCCTAATTCATGGGTACACAATCGTTCATAATAATCTCTTACGATTCTTTGCAATTCTATTGTCACTAGCCATGTATTTTGTTTTCATTTCTGAGTTTACTTCTGTAAGTAATTTCAGTTTTTACAGCCCATCTAAAGGTTTGTCAGGTTTTTTAAAAAAAAATTCTGTCATGTATTAATTTGTTGGTTGATTCATCCATGAAACAAGAAGCAAATTCTTAATTACAGCACTAAATGTTTTCCGAGTAATATATTACTCAAGACTCAGGACTATATGCGGTGGGTGCGGTAATGCTCATTAGGAAAATGAGAACTCGCTCACAGTGATCATGGGCACAGACACAGTGAGGAGCAGAACTGGAGCAAAACCCAGGTCTTCCCGTTCCCAGGCTGTGAGTTTGGGTAAAGACAGGAATTCACATCTCAATCAGGTTCCCTCTCTGCACCCAAAGCGCTCTTTGGAGAAGAACACAGAGATGCAGAAAATATTTTTATACATTAAAAGCAAGCAAGGCTACTTACGCTGCTTCTCTGATGGCTGTTGTAGTGACTACCTATCAGACAAGAAAGATGACACACTCCTGCAAAAGCGAATGCTGGAAGCTGCTTAATGAAGGCGGTGATTGTAGCAAGGATATGTGAAACAGAAAGGGGAACAGCAAATCTAGACCACTGAGATGGTCTAGATTTGATCATTGCACAAATGCGACGGCCGGGAGAGAGGAGAATAAGGCCTGATGGGGAAGAATCTGAGCTAGCGCAGAACTTTTACAAAAGGCGACCTGTACAATTAAGGAGGGTTGGCTTTCGATGAAAAGATTTTTATGAGCTTGGATCATTGCTCAGGAAACATGTGTTCCTTTTCCCTTTGATGAAATAATACTTCCTTTTCCGATGCAGATTGGTCTAGGCTCTGTCCTCCTGACCATCCTCTGCACTTGGACACCTGATATTAGATTACGGTAACCGGGGTACAAGCAAGTTGGGAAAGTGGCTTCAGACAAGAGGCTCTCAGTGCAGCTTCCAAGGGGAGACAAGAACCAGGCCATCTGCAACCATTGTTTGAAATAGATAACTTAGATGGAAGAGAAATAAACGCTTGCTTGTGGGGAGGGGGGGGGCATTGAGATCTTCTCATTTATGTAACAACAGACTCCGAATGCTACATCCTTTCATTTTGAGGCAATTTAAACTATTTTACAGTTTTGTCCTGTTGTGCTCCCCACCAGTCTGATGAGCAGTGTGTATCCATGTGGATTATTCGTTAAGATGCAGCACTAGAAATTTATTAGCTCATTTATTTGGATTGGACTGGGAAAGGAATAATTGCGGAAAATCCTAGTTGATTACAAGCAACGTCTGTCCTTAAATTTAGAATAAGATGGCAGTTTGTCTCCAAGGTCTCAATTTTACAGCTTATTTTCAATTTATGGAAAGAAGTCATCAGTCTTTGGCTCTGAAGCTCAGCTTAGAAGGCTCACAAGGATGTAACTTTTCTAGGAAACCATACAAACCATCTATAATCTACCAGAGGTCTCTTGATTCTTTTAGTAGAAATATGAAGACAAACATTGAGTTTATAGTCCTCGTTCTTTTTTATTTTTTATTTTTGGTGGTTGTGGGGCTTGAACTCTGGGCTTGTATGCTGTCCCTCAGCTCTTCAGCTCAAGGCTAGTGCTCTACCGCTTGAGCCACAGTGCCACTTTTGGTTTTCTGGTGGTTCATTGGAGATAAGAGTCTCACAAACTTTCCTTCCCATGCTGGCTTTGAACGGTGATCCTCAGATCTCAGCCTCCTGAATAGCTAGGATTACAGGCATCAGCCACCAGCACCGAGCTTCATCTTTCTTAATTAAAAAAAAATACTTGTCTGAAGTCTTAATATTTTAATAGTGTTTATCCACAGCAAACCCCACTTAAAAGCAATCTTCAACATGACAGAGAAAATGACCAGTCAACCATCAGAAGTTTCTAGAATTCCTTTCTGTTTTGTTTTATTTTGTTTGGCAGGGAGTTGCTGTGGGCAATAGATTCAAGGCAGGGAGAAAATTAATGTTTACTGTGCCCTGTATTAGATTTTCCTACCTTGAGTGATAGTCTCAAATAATACTTGCTTAGTTAATAAGTCCGTAAGGTAATTGAATTTCTGATGATTGGATAAATATGCGATAGCAGACTGTGTTTGGAATAGGTTCGTTAGTATCCTCAAGTCTTGGTGTCAGCGGTGCAGTCCGGGTGCTAGTTCCTGAGGGCAGCTGTGGCATGGCCTGTGGCCTGTGTGAGTTTGTCAGCCTTGTCGTGCAGGAAGGAACAGGTTCACTGGGGGTAGCTTTGGAGAGCAAGGCAGCAGGGACACCTCCAGAGTCCCTGCTGGAGCCTGGTCTCCAGCCCCAACCACCAGGTGCCTTCATTTCAGCCCAGCAGAGCCTGTGTTAGAATCCTGACCCTAAAACAGTACACTCAGGCTGACTGGATTGCCCGTTGGTAGCACCATGGTTGTTCAACCATTGGGAGGAAACCACGGCCACAAGTGTCTGGTTCCCCTCATTTGGTCTACCTGCTCAGAGAGGTTTTCATGATGCTGCTCACCAATTTGACGAAAGAGGCAGTGCTGCTGCTTTGCATTCCTACATGAAGGGGATTGCCGATTGGAAGGCTCACAGTTAGCTGTGCGGGCAGAGGGAACCCATTCCAGACAGAGCTTGGACCGTAGTGATGGTGGCAGAGTCCAGCCGGGGTGCGCACATGCCCGGGCTGAGTACAAAGCTATGCCTCCGTCCACATGAAGAGCTGACTGTAGGGCTGGTCCAAAGAAGACAGGATAAAACGAGACAGAACAGCATCATTCGCACACACACACACACACACACACACACACTTGCACACACACACACAATCTTGTTACCCTCGTCTCCATAGAAACCTAGAAGGCAAATTTCTCCAGCTGGCACATGGACTTGGTATATGAAATAAATTTCTCTTATTTAGGAAAAGAAGGAGGGAGATCATTAAGAACATTTCAAAATACCTGCTGCACAAAAGTAAGGTTATAATTAGAATTGATTAACAAATTATATTTCATTGGAGGTTAAAACTTGATGCAAAGAAAATACTTATCTGTTTATCCTTAAGACATACTTCGTTCCTAAAGTAGTTTACTTAATATTTCAAATAAACCAGTGCTAATCTTTCGCTCTAAGTTAAATAGAAAACAAATGTAATGGCAGGATAAATTATATGTCCAGTTATAATCCTTCTAGACACTTTTCCTCAAGTTCAAATTTTAATTTAATTTTTAAAATTTAGTTTGTCAATGAAATACTTTGTGCTAAAATTATTTGAACTGGTTTTTTTATACGTCGTTAGCACACATAAGTATTATCAATCTTCTCTGTCATCCAAGTGAAAATAAAGTCTGCTAACAAGTCTGTATGGACTGGAGCTTTTAATAAAAATATTTTGATGAAATGAATAATAATAAGTGTGGTATTTATTATATTTCACAGGAGTACTGTCACTGTTTTTCTTGTGAAGACAAGCAATACAGTTATCTGTCATTGTCATTCCTATACAATTTATATGCGGTTATCAATTATGAATCTTTGTTCAAAGGTTGACATAACATAATATTTGATCTCCTCCCTAACAAAAATAGACCAGTGGTTACACATTATTTCAAGGCTTGAAACTCTTTATGGGATTGGTGCCTGTGGCTCATACTTATAGATGTAGCCACTCATGAAGCTGAGATATAGGGGATTGGGGTCCAGTGAAGGCAAAACTACAAGATTCCATCTCCAAAATCCATCTGCTGAGCAAGCATGAGCTTCTGAGTTCAAATTCCAATCCGAGCTCCCAACACACTCACTCTCTCTCTCTCACACACACACACACACAATTAACATTATGAAAAATATATATGCCCTTTGCCACTGAGAAAATCTTACCAAGAAAATTGTCACAGAAGAGTAATTTACCATTATCAATGTCTCATGTATACCAAATCAATGTGCCAAATTAGAGAAGGAGGCCGCAGGGGAGGAAGAGTGGGGGGAGGAACTTCCTGTGCTAGTCTAGAGTCCGTGTTTCCGTCCCATTTAGGGAAATGTCTTCAACTTGTGTTTGTTTCAGAATGCATCTGCCAAAATATGAAAATAGACTTACTTTGAAGGTGAAATTGTTAAAAATAATTCATACCCGTTTGTTTTCTCCTGCAGTGAATCTGTGCTTGTCATTACCCTGCTCCTGAACGCCTCCCTGCCATGTCCCCTCTGCGGTGAGGCTGCGGCCTGCACCCTGTGTGGTGGGAACAAGATGGCTCTTGTGGAGAAGTCTCCAACTGGCCAAGACTGCGTGCGGAATGAGGAGCTGGCAACTCAGCAGGAAGGAGCAGCGGCCCCAGTTCTCTGGGAAATAGGAAAGATCAGGGTTCAACGCCAGCCCTGGCCAAATATTAACCAGATTCCAGGAGTCTGTGGGTAGAAGGAACGCAGTCTGAAGTCTTTGTGAGTGAGACCTGATCCCAAAACTAAAACTAAAGCAGAGCGAGCGAGGAGTGGGGGAGGTGATTGTGGGCCAGCATCTGCCCAGAGAAGTGGGGCTCTGAGTTCAAATCCCAGTCCTGCCCCTAAATGTAAAGCTAATGGAAGAAATAAAGGAATGTATCTTTGGGATCAAGAAAATGCTTCCAAAAGGCATAGGATAAACATTCAGCCACTGGGAGTCTAAACATGAAAAAATTGTCCTTAAAGTATCTAAAACCCCCATTCCCTCACCAAGTCATAGGCTTTCATGACATCTTTGAGAGTGCAATTTAGATTATATGTTTATGTTTAGATTATGAAAGACAATTTGCAAATGTGTATCTATTGTGTTATTAAGAAACACATCAACTGTAGAATGGTGTTCACCTGTAATCCTTGCTACTGAGGAGGTGAACACTGGATGACTGGGGTTTGAAACCCACCTGGGAAAAATCTGTAAGACTTCATCTTCTAAATAACCAGGGAAAACCATGGCTGAGGCATGGCTCAAGCTGTGCAGCACCAACTGAGCAAACAAGCTGAGCAAGTCTGAGATCTTGAGTTCAAACCTCAGTATCAGAGCGCAGAGAGAAATACAGTAACTATCACAGATCCCATTCTTACAGCTGCACACTCATACATGTGTGTTAATAGGGACAATTGTGTTATCCAATCTTAAAGAATACAAAAGGCATTTTAAACTAAAAGCCTGAACAGTTTAACTACCAAAAAACACAGTGTCAGAGACACTATACAGACACACCTTGCATTACCATTTTTTTCAAGTCTTCTTTTTTATTTTTTTTAAATTTTAATTTTTTGTGAACATACTGTACAGAGGGGTTACAATTACATGGGCAAGATAATGAGTACATTTCTTATCAAGCATTGCAGCCTCCTCCTTTGTTTACCCTTCACATCCCTTCCCAGCCTCCCCCTGCCCCTCCACCCAATCCCCTCCCCCCTCCCCCTCCCCCCCCCCACCAAAGTTGTTGTAAAGTTTGTTTTTGCCATGACAACTTGTACTACTCATAGTTGCAACGGGGCCACCTGTATCCTTAAATGACTTGTTTACTATTTTTTTAAAAAACAAGTATAGAACTGGGCCGTGATTTGGGGGAAGGCACAGGTGGACAGAAGGGGCGCAGGGAGGGACCAGGGTGGTTTTGATTTTAGCCCCATCCAAATAGAACATGCCTCACAGCGGGCTGCATCTTCTTTCTTTGAAAGCCACAGAAGAAAACCAGTGGTCCTAATTTTAAAGATCAGTTTTTCACTTCAGCTGTTGCTGCGTTAAATGTTCGTTTTCCCTGAACTCATTTCCTGACTTTTATTTTACTGCCCTGCGTGGTCCAGAAGATTAAAATCCACTCCCAGCAGCCCGCAAGGCCTGCCCGGTTCAGAGCACCCACAGGTGTCCACCGGTGAGGGAGCTGCAGCTGAGCTCATCTTTGAAGGTGATGACTTCACAGGACGCAGGAAGGCTGGGCCCTGGTTTCCATGGAGATTATGGCATGCAACATTGTCTGGGGACTAGGCACTGCTTGAGGAATGGGTGCTGGGGTTACAGCGTTGACTCAGGCAGAACTCATGTCCTGGCCATCTCTCCGTGTCCACAGAGCCGTTGTGACAGGGGTTGGTGGCGGGAGGGGTCCTCAACATTCCCCCCCCCACCCCTCTGACAGCTCCTGGCCGGCCCTCAGCCCTGCTGTCAAGCCATGCGGGAAAGGGGAGGCCGGCAGAATGGCAGTGCACAAAGTTTCCCATGTGCATTTTTTGTGCTCGTTTCTAGGCAACTAAATTTGTTTTGCACGTATTCTTGGTGGGGCCGAACTTTCTATTTTGGGTGTGTTTCTTTCTCACGGATACTGAAATGTTGAGATTAAGCCAGGACCACGATTTTTATAATAGATACTCGCGGTGGCATGGTAATGAGGTAATTCACACTCTAACTCCCCTGGGGAGGAAATCCCGAGCTGTGCCTGAAGAGGTTGTGCGGGGTTGTTCGAGAGAGGTGCTGAGTCTGACTGTCACAGCCAGCCCTGCCTCTCCTGTCCCCACCTTCTTCCTGCTTTACCTGTGGACTAGACAGCTTGAGTTAGGTTCTGCCAGCAAGGTTACATAGTTAAACCAGGCACAGTGGCTCACACCTGTCATCCCAACTACTCAGGAGGCTGAGATGTGAGGATCACGGTTTGAAGCCGGCAGGGCAGAAAAGGCCATGAAACTCTTATCTCCAATAAACTACTCAGAAAAAGCCAGGAGCGGTGTTGTGGTTCAAGTGGTAGAGTGCTAGCCTTGAACACAAAAAGGCTCAGGGACAGCGCCCAGGCCTGAGTTCAAGCCCCAGGAATAGAAAATATATATATATATATATATATATATATATGTATATATATGTTTATATATATACATATATATATATATATGTAGTTGCATATTCTCAAATCTTTCTCTCTGAGGGTCTATTGTTGGACAATTAAAACCCTTTCAGTTTTCATGTCAATGATGATATTTGTATGCACAGTCTTTTGAGATATTGAACAATGAATTACTAATGCTAGCCACAGAGGTTGTGTGTGCAGGTTATAAAGCCATGCAGCTTCCAGTGTCCTGTGTAATTCTGGCTTTGTTATTTCCTGGCTGGGAGAATGAGACCCTGCTCAAGTTCACCATGGAACCTGCCCATGTACTGGAACACCCAGTGGGGCTGGTTCTCAGGCCTGGGCAACAGGAAGCCCACCTTGGTCACACCTAGTACTTCTGTCTCTATTTCTTATTTTAATGAACTGTTTGTTTTGTTTTGTTTTGTTTTGTCGGTCGTGGGGCTTGAATTCTGGGCCTGGGTACTGTCCCTTAGCTCTTCAGTTCAAGGCAAGCACTCTACCACTTGAGCCAGAGTACCACTTCTGGTGATTATTTGGAGATAAGAGTCTCATGTGCTTTTCTTGCCAGGGCTGGTTTTGAACTGCGATCTTCAGATCTCAGCCTCCTGAGTTGCTAGGATTACAGGTGTGAGCCACCGGCACCTAGCTTGAAGTCACTTCTTAATTTTATTTTCCAATAACATCACTGTCAGAACAATCTGCACACAGGAATCATTTATTCTGACACTAGTGTTTTTTATTTGGATGATTACTTTCCCTAGGTTTTTATCTCATTTCCTTCTCAGCCTTGCCTGGGTCCCTGTACTCTGGTGAGTTTTTCCCCTTTTACTTACATCTGTTTTCCCTGGGTTCTCAGGAAGCCTTTTCATGTTGCTATGCAGTCACTGGATTTTTCTTTCACAGAAGAACTCATCCCTGATGTTTCTTTCTGGCTGGGTGTTATCATTTGGTTTTCTGCACCACCAGTGTATTTTAATTTTAACTTTAAACCCCATGTCTTACCTTTGTAGTGTAGCTGTGCGAAGCAAGTTATTTCCAAGTACTTGTTCTGTTTCCCACAACACTAACTTTGTGAAATTGTATAATCTCACAGTCAATCTACAGGAGATTTCCCTTTTCTCTCACAGCTCAGATTTCTTCTCCTTATTTCTTTTTCTTATGCATCGTGGAGTAGAGTGGTTCCACACCATGTCTGCCAACACACAGAATGGGAACTCTCCTTCCTGCACATTCACAGTGAGCTGGGCCTGAACAGAATTCTTCTCCGATTTAAACAGCATGCTTTAGATTTCTGTCCACCCTTAAGAATGGCCTCACCACCTTTATGTACAATGTCCCAAAATGGCCCAGAAGGCAAATACTTACACTGATTGGCTAAGAACCATGCAATCCACACTTCTATTTTTGCTATGTATGATGTTTACTACAACTTCATTCCTTTATTCTGCACAGTTAATTGGCATCAATTAGTTTTACAAGGGGTTTCATCTCGACATTTCCAAAGATGCTGACGGTGTTCCTGGATCAGAATCACCCCTCCAAGCCCTTCCTCTTATCAGACTCACCTCTCCCCCACCCTTCTTTTCATGAGACTCCCTCCTTCACCTTCCCACCTTCCCTCTCATCAGACCCATTCCCCCCTTTTTTAGTTTTAAAATTTTCTTGAAATTCGAGTTTAGAATTTAACAATACAGTACTGTTTTGCATATGTGTAGCAGGATTTTCATCTGCTTTACATGATTTCTAGGTATAACATTTAAGAATTGATCCTTTCTAATTGTCCATTACATACCAACTACATATTTGTTAAAATTTTAGACATTTCTCCAATCATTTTATGTCAACGTTAAAAGTTTAACAAAAGCTTCAAGTATTGAAAATGTAAGACAATATTGTGGCCACCATAATGTAGAAAATAAAAACTTCGGAATCTTAACTGTTTAAAACTCGTTAACATTAACTGAAGTAATGGGATATGAATTCCTAACATTACTGTATGAATTTCTCATTAGCTTCCAAGTGTTTTCTATTGAAGCATGTCCAAAGTTATAAAAGTTGTAAAAGTCTCTTTTAAATAAACTTATATAAAATTAACCCCAAAATAATGGTGACATGCTGGTGGAGGCATCGGTCTGGAAAGAGTGACTATGCTGTGCCTAGACCTGCATAATGTGCGTCAGATATCAGTGCTCCCCCGTGATCCTACACAACAGATTCCTTAGAGAACACCTGCTATTGCTCAGGTATACCTTGGGTACGCAATAGAATAAAAGTCATCGTCCTTTTACTCCTGGTCCTCCTGAGTTCCGAAACTGATCTCAACAAATTTTGTTCTATTTTTCACGCATGCACATAACTTGGCTGGTGTTCATTAAAATAAATTCATCAAAATGCCATCAAAGAGAAGTAAATTGTATCCAGGATATGGTCAGATTCCACCTCTAGTACAAATGTTCACTCGGGGAGGTGGAGCTCTCGGTTGCCCTGCCCTGGGCGGTGCCAGCCCCAGTGCATGTCACTCTATGCGCTCACAGAGATCTGGCCTGCAATGCTCTGGGGGCTGGCAGAAATGCCAGAGGCAGGGGTGGGGACAAGGTCGGCGGGCCGGGGGTCACCATGCTCAGAGCGGCTCCCACAGGGTCTCCCACGGGCCGGGTGACGGTTGTGCCTGTGGATGAAGGACCGTCGGTTTTCATGTAGAGTCCTTTAGGGTCTCACATTTTTTCAATTGTTATCTTTAAGTAGTTGTATAAAGGGGTTTCCGTTCAGCATGTGAGTTCATGGGTAGAATGCATCTCGACCAATGTCACCCCTTCTGCCACACCCCCCCATCTCTCCCAGCCCTGCTCCTCCCCTCGGGTGACCCCATTCCATTTCCTAGGTGCACACCGAATATTGTGACTGCATTTCTTCCTCCTTCCCCTGTGCATCTGGATGCCCCTGTTCTCCCCGGACCTCCCCCACTGCATAGAGGGTGGTTGCCCACATTCATCTCCTGTCCCCCCAGGACCTCCCCCACTGCATTTGGGACGGCTGCCTGCATTCATCTGGAAGGACTGGAAGTTGGTTGTTCAGGGTCACACCGTTGGAACCCTCTGCATAAACCACACTTCCGTTAGCATATTTGTGCGTGGATGCATGTGACCCGGTATAGGTTTACATACACATATTACTTAGACCTAAGGACACATGTGTTTTCTCATGTGCACAAGTTATATTTAAATTCTATACTGTTCTTAATGGTGTTTATAATGCCGCTCTTGCAGACATTTCTAGAAGCACAGTATTATCAAAAAGTTGTGCGCTTCACAAAGTTCCTGATAAAACAGGGGCACAAGTGATCAGCACTTCAGCAACGATCAAGTTTAAAGACATGGAACTCTAAGGTCAGTCATGGGAATAGCACTGAATTTAAGACTGTGCACATGGCTAAAAGGGGCAGTGTTGTCCAGTCCCTGGGTACTGGACACTGGGAAAGCTTTTCATTACCCTGGTGTAGGTCAGTTCTCACTGGGAAGGGGACAGGAGGGATGGGGAGGGGATGGGGAAAGGACTCTGCTAGAGTCCCAGTCTCGAGGCCCAACAGAGACCTCAGCAGCTGGCGAGGATGCTGGGCAGGTGCAGCCTGGAGCCAGGGCTCAGGCCTCCAATCATCCAGGGAGTCACCCCATGTACACACAGGGGCAGGGAGGACTCTAAGGAGAGCGGCCAGGCAGCCCCGCTGGGGGCCAGCTGCTCCAGCCGGCGTGGAGCAATGGGCTCGCCCAGATTCTTCCTCGCTCTCTCAGAGAAATCCCAGCTTGTGAGCAGCACCCGTTCCCCTGTGGTTTGCCAAGTGGGGAGTTAGTAATCGTGGGGGGGGGGCCATCCCAATGAGCCTAGGACACAAGGAGGGCCTGTCACCTGTGCAAAGTATGTGATAGGCCACAGGAGCGACATATGCATGCACGTACTGATTGAAATGAATTCTCTCTGTGTGTGTGGGCATACGTGCCTGTGTGTGCTGGCTCTGAGGCTTGAACCCAAGGCCTTGTTCTCTCATTTGGCTTCTTGTACTCAGAGCTAGTGTTCTACTGTTTGGGCCACATCTCCACATCAGGCTTTTTGCCGACTCAAGGACTTTTCTGTCCTGGGTGGCTTTGAATCATGACTTCTGGTTTGCTAGGGTTACAGGTGTGGGTATGGACACGGTAAGACCTTCCTTCTAGAAAGCTCTACAAAGCACTTGTATCAGATCAAGTGCTTGATCTGATAAGGCAGTAGCTTTTTTTTTTTCATTTAGGAGTACAACAGTGATGAATTCATTGATGGATGATCCTGAGCACAGGAATCTGGGAACACAGAAGGTGCCAGCAAGGGGTGGGTGGGCATTGGGGTCTCACAGTGGCAGGCATTGGCTGAGAGGCCCCTGCTGGCCTCTGCTACTTCTGCGGGCCCCAGGTACGGATTGTCCCTTCCAGGCCTGGGTCAGCCCTTCCCCACTGGGGTCAGCTCTTCCCCCATGTCCCTCCGTCTCCGCATGACTGTCCCGAGTGCCCGTGTTCATCCTCAACAGGAGGTGAGCCCAGAAGGCTTGAAAACCCACCATGTTCGGGGTACCCGAGTCAGTTAGGCTTCTAAAATCACCCTCTTTCCAAATGAGGTCATATTGGGAGGAAACTGTGTAGGGAAAACATCGCCAGGGCCAAGGAAGTTACAGTGAAGCCAGCTGCTGTGGAATGTGTGGAGCCATTGCATGCTGACGTCGTCCTTTGTTCCATGGGAGCCACACCCCGTGCAGATGCACAGGCAGTGCCGTGTCCTGCCATTACCGCTGCAAGTCGGGTAGAAAGCCACATACCTGTGTTCAAGGAGGATGTGTGGTGAAAGGGTTAATCCGTGTGAAGACAGGATGTGTGGCTGCACCAGAACAACCTTGGAGCCACAAGTCCTGAAGGGTTTGAAAAAATCTCATGCAGAATTCATGCACGACATCACTGTGGTTAAGAAATCCAGGCATATTTGAAGGTAGAGATCATCATTCTCCCATCATTCCGTGGATAGTGGGTCTGTGTGTGGATACTGGTTGGGCTGTGCAACATGCGTGTGCACACACAACACACACTCATGCAGAGAGAGAGAGAGAAAGAGAGAGAGAGAGAGAGGAGAGTGTGAGAGACCCTCCAGCGACAATGATCTGGGTTATGAAAAGATTATCATGTCTTTTCACTTAAAAGGCATTTTTTGAAACTAATTTAAAGAAGCTTTTTCCAGGGCTGGGAAGTTGGCTCAGTGGTAGAGCGCTTGCCTTGCATGCCTGAGGCTCTGGGTTCGATTCCCCAGCACCACATAAGCAAACAGAAAAAAGCCGGAAGTGGCTCTGTGGCTCAAGTGGTAGAGCGCTAGCCTTGAGCTGAAGAGCTGAGGGACAGCGCCCAGGCCCTGAGTTCAGGCCCCACGACCGGACCCCCCCCAAAAAAGCTCTTTCCCTGACTTCTGCAACTGTAACCCCTCTGTACATCACCTTTATAATAAGAATAAACAATTACCCATACACAAAGAATTCCACTCAACTATTTCAACTATTCCACTCAACTATTGCTTCTTCCTAGATGCCTAGAACTGTCGTTCCCAGTCTGACTAATTCAGATATCTGATCATTTACAAGCAGTTGATATTTTAATTATTTTTAAAGAATCTCCAGTTTATTGTTTAGCGTTAGAGAATACAGTCAAGAAAAACACTCTTTTAGCAAAGAAAAACAGAAACTCACCAACTTAAAACCTATAATAGGAAAAGACAGGAATTCAGTATGCCATTCAACCCCCTATATTTTATGTCTGTTTAAATGTAAATAGTATTTATGGATTTGTGATAGCTGTACATAGAATTAGAGCAGTTTTGGAGCAAAATTTCTGTTTTATCTTTTTGTGTTTTTAATGCACTTATCAGATTCTCATAGTCATAAAAATATTCTTTCAAGTTGGGAACTAGGGCTCACACCTTAATCCTAGCTGCTCGGGAGTCTGAGATCTGAGGATCACATCTGGAAGCCAGTTGGGCAGATAAATTACAGAGGGTGTTCATTTGTTTGTACTGGTTCTGGGGACTTGGCCTGAGTGCTGTCCTGAGGTTGTTTTTTATTTTTTCCCCTTTCATGGCTAGTGCTCTACCACCGGCTTTTTGGTGGTTAATTGCAGAGATGAACCAGCTGGATTTTCCTGATCAGGCTGGCTCTGAATGGTGATCCTCAGATATTAGCACCCTGGGAGGTTGGGATTCCAGGGATGAGCCTTTGGTGCCCAGAGAAAGGTTTTAGTCTTGGAGACTATTTTACTTAAATGCTATTATGTGACCAAATCACATGAAAGGGGTTGTGAGAGTACTGATGTAAGCACGGATGAGGGCTTTTCTCTCGTTAACCTGTGCTAACCCTTGCCTCTTGTAAAGGCAGCACAAAGGGTGGACAGGAGCCTTCAGATCAGCTGTTTCAAGTCTGATGCACAGCTGGGCTTCAATGGAGCCTATGGGCTTTGGAATCAGTGGCTGTGTGTGCAGGAATGTGCATGGACGCTGTGCGATGATGTCACAGGGCCACTCTCAAGGGCTACACAGACCTGGACCTATCTTGGTGTTCATCTCCCTTTCTTAAGAAATAAGTGTTCTGTAGAAATCATTGGGAAGAGGCGAACTATCTACTCATGAGGTGTCCCTTGTAGCTTCTATTGCAACAGCACTTGCTTGTTTTAAGGAATTGCTTCAATTGCTTAAGAATGGAAGATCAAACAAAGAAGTTTGGAACTAGGAAGATGACACATCACCAGCAGTTTTGTCTTTCTTCTTGCGTCTTCACACAGGAATGGAGACACTGTGTGAGTGAGTCATCTGGTTTCCTGTCCCTGAGATGTGACCGTGAACGAGTGGTCCCCACCGGCAGAGCCGCTGCCCACAGGCCCGGGGCTGGCCGGGGCACAGCTTCTGTGTCCTCAGGCCCCTCACCTGCTAGAGGAACTCGGAGTTCTTGACATTATCTGTACCAACAAAACCACAAAGTTGAAATCTCTACCTTGCCTTTGGCGACAAGGTTTAGTTTTGTGGCGTGGATGTTCTATTAGTTGCTGACAGACAATTGCAATTCTCTAAAGAGAGAAGAGCAAGAGGGAGAGCAAAGCAAGAGGGGCCATGGGTGAGGGAGAGCAATCACTGTATAAAAATTAATGCAGCATTCAGAGAGAAAAGAAAAACCTCACCCCCCTCCCCCACATATGCCAGGAGAAATGGTAGAACTGAACACCGGTTAAACTTAGGTTATACATGTTCTGCTTTTATAGCAATGTAGCCATAGGACGACATTAAATGAGTCTACCCGTGGCTTCCCTGCCGTAGTTGGGAGAAGCCTCAGTCCGGGGCGGCTGGGTCTCATTCTCCTCCTTCCTTCACCCCGCACAAGGCACCCTGGCCTGGCCACCACCCGAAAGTCCTTCTCCCTTGGCCTGCCTCAACTCAGCTCAGCACACCTTCTACTGTGGATAGCTGAAAACCAATAGACCTTCCAGATAGCCTGTGCCCTTCCAGAAACCTCTTTCTTTCCAGAAACCTTCAGGGTGCTGAAAATCCAGGAAGAGACCGCCCTAGAAAACAGGGTGGAGAGAATTGCAGATAGTTGCTAAAGAATGTCCAGTAAGGCCCCGGTCCTCAGCATTTGAAACCAAAGGACCCCGACCCATCTCAAATTTATTCTGGGATGGATTTTGAAATTGGAAACAATAAAACTTGAAACAATGATTTTCCCCCCGAAACAATAGCTACAGTGAACTCTATTGGCATTAATGAGATATTGATAGGAAAAGAGCAGACCTCAACCCTCCAACACTTCCTGGGTAAATGATGCCAGGATCTGTACACACACACACACACACACACACACACACACACACACACACACGCACACACGCACACACACACACATGCTCGCGCGCACACACAAATTAGAATCGATGTAAGTCTAGCTATGCAGAAAGCTGAGATCTGAGGATCATGGTTCAGATTCAGCCTGGGGAGAAACATCTGTGAGTCTCTAATCTCCAAATACCTATCAAAAACTCAGAAGTGAAGCTGTGGCTCAAGTGGTAGAGCACCAACCTTGAGAGAAAAAAAGCCAAGTGGGAAAACAGAGCTCTCGTGTGAGGCCCAGAGCCATCATAAACACTGGTGCTGGAGATAAGAGTCTGGGCCCCGTGCCCTGTGGACAGAAGGCTGTTATGCTGCTGGAGGCCCAGGGCTATGTCCAGGAGGAAGCAAATGAAGGCATGGAGACAGCTGCCATTTTAATTATCTCTGAATGGGCCGTCATGTCCAAGTTTAACGACATCGCATTCTATAAGGAAATCTTCAACTCTAGACTATTTCACGGGCAAGTTCTGTTCAGGTTAAAAAAATATATTACGTTATAACATCAATACTTTCTATTGAAAGGAACTCATTGCTGCAACAATAAAGTTCAAAAGTAATTAAGACCAAATATAGACACAGAAAACAAAGCGCCAAATACCACATTCTATGTCATGAAAGACAGGGCAGTTCTGAGAACTCTATCTATCTATCTATCTATCTATCTATCTATCTATCTATCTATCTATCTATCATCTATCTATCAATCATATATTGATCTATCATATATCTACCTGTCTATCTAAGTAATACTGAAACTGCAAAGACAATGAATTATGACATGCCAGCCTAGGATAAATCACAGTATTTATCACAGTAATGATAGCATATTTAATACCACAAGGGATTCAAGCCAAAAAGGGATACAATTTATTCACAAAGGAAAGGAAGACTTCAGACTTTACCGGAGGCAAGCCATATTTCAAGATATTCATACCTTAAAAACTGTTACTTTGGTTTCACTGCAATGAAAATCATCTTGAGATAGATTACTGACACTGTTACTTGAGGATGAGATAGTGCACACATTTTCATGTATAGATAGTGTTTTTCTTGTTTTCACCAAGTCTTCCAAGCAAAGAGGCTTAGAGCAGCCCAAGTGAAAGGAGAGCCTTTGGGGGGGGAGCAGTCTTACCCACCAGAATGCCAGCTACTGGGGAAGCAGATGCAGGAGGAGTTGAGCAATGCTATCCAGGACCCTAGCTCAAAAGTTGAAATGCATGCAAGGGCTTGGTACAGTTCCAGCAGTCGGCAGCTCCTCGAGTAGCTTTGAGACCCTGGGCTCAATCCCAAGCAACATGGAAAAAAAGAAGAACTAGAAGAAGTGAGTGGGAAATTTCCAGGAAAGACTCCCAAGGAGCTACACCACGGAAGGAGCTTCCTTTGCTCTTCCTTCTCTTTCTTGTGGCCTACAGATTTCCTGCATAGTGGCTGAGCTCTGGCAGCCATCTTGATCTATAAGGGTAACCTTGAAGCCCAAGGCTCAGACTTGGTGAAAGAACAAGCCAAAGTGAAATGTCTTCCTCACGGAGGCCCAGTAAGCCTCGGGGCTCCACCTGCTCTGTGCTTCTTTTATGAAAGGCGATAAATCATGTTATTTAAATTACTGTGTGTGAGTGTGTGTGTGTGAGTGTGTGTGTGTGTGTGTTCAGTTTTGGTGAACTGCATGCATTCAAATCTGTACCTTCAAGTGCTAAAACCCAGTATAACCAATCAGGAGACCAATTTTTCCCCAAGCATTTGTTTACCAAGATCGGAGGAATATTTTTTACAACTTAACTATGCAAATTGCCATGCAAATGATTGCTTATTAAAAGATCAAAGAGTCAGGAAGTTTTGCTGATTATAACACTTAATCCCTACTTAATCACTGGGGAGTTAAGAAATACATTTTCCATAGAAGAGCACTGATCGAGGCATCATATTTCTTCTTCTTTTTTTGGAGGGAAGGTACTGAGGTTTAAACTCAGGGCTCCATGCTTACTAGACAGGGGTTCTATTATTTGAATCACGTTTCCAGCCTTTTTTTTCCAGGAGGATATGGAGATAGTCTTGCTCTTTGGCTGGCTTTGCTTGGCCTGTGATCTTCCTATTCATCCTGGGATAAAACCCACCATGCCCAGCTATCATGGTTGAGATGGGGTTTAGGGAGTTTTTTTAGCCCAGTTGGCCTTGAAGTGAGAACTTCCCTGTGTTCTGCCTCCTGGGTAGCTAGTATGAGCAATCTAAACCTAATCCTTCTAAGTATAACTAATTTCTTATTAACCAGAGCACACAAAAAAATAGATGTTATGGTCAAGTGTTGGTGGTTGATGTCTGTAATCCTAGCTACTTAGAGAATGAAATCTGAGGATCATGGTTCAAAGTTATCCCAAGCAGAAAAGCTCATGTGACTCTTATCTCCAATTAAGCAGCAAAAAGTAGCAAGTTGAGGTGTGGCTCAAAGGTAGAGCACCAGCCTTGGGCAAAAAAGTGCTAAGAAAGTATTGGACTTGTTTTTGAATAACAACTTCGGCAAAACCAATTGTGTTAAAAATTAATTTCTTCAGAAATTCATAAACAGTCTTAGAAAAATGAGTACATTATTGAAAAGATGGGAAATGTGGTTGTTTGCCTGTGGGAAATAGTTAAGTAAGCATCCATTTTTACTTATTAATTATTCATATTTACTAAGTCTCTAGAGGTAGCAGGCACTTTGTAGATTCTGACTAAGAAAAATTGTTGAAAATTGCTGAGAATTATAAAGCTTTTAGAACAGTTAACTTAAAGGTATTTTTTCTTGTTATTTTCTTAAAATATATAGTGAATTTTGGTGGGTGTTAGTGGCTAATGCCTATAATCTTAACTACTCAGGAAGTTGGTATCTGAAGATCATGACTCAAACTAGCTCAGGCAGAAAAGTGTACAATTAGCCTAAAGTCTGCAAGTGAAGGTGGGCCTTAAGTGGGTCAGAGTGCCAGCCTTGAAGGAAAAAGCTAAGGGAGAGCACACAGGCATTGAGTTCAAGCCCCAGAACTGGACAAAAGGAAAGAGAAAACCTTCCTGTCTATCTATCTGATCTATCTGAGTTATATATGAGTGGATATATGTGAGTGTACATATGACTTATATATGACTACATGTATATGATTATATGATGCATACATGATTATATATACTATATAGTAAAAATTTTAAGAAGTGTCACATTTGAGATAGGATGGAGTCTAATTATAGTGTGATTCTTGCTGTATAAATATTGTGATTGCAAAATTGTATATGAACAATTATTTTATAACCATTTTTTGTGGAGTGGTGGAGAGAAGAAAGACCCTATGCTTGGGACTGTACTTCTTTATTTTATTTATTTATTTATTTATTTTGCAATAGGGCTGTTTTCTATGATCAGTTAGTGTGATGGGCTTTATGACGTTCTTGATAGTTCTTTACACTTAAGGGTGTGTTATTTTATGCAAATGTCTGTATCTGAATTCTTTTATCTAAGATCAGAGATTTAAAACTTTTATTTAGGGGCTGGAGATGTGGCTTAGTGGTAGAATGCTTGCCTAGCATGCATGAAGCCCTGGGTTCAATTCTTTAGTACCACATAAACAGAAAAAGCTGGAAGTGGCTCTGTGGCTCAAGTGGTAGAGTGCTAGCCTCTAGTGCTACCTCTCTAGGTAGATCAGTCTGGGTTGGCAGTTGTTGATCTCCAGGGCTTGGATTATACCATTCAGGCTCTCCTGTGCTGAGGCTTTGTGTGGAGAGGTCTGTAGTGATTCTAATTTTCTTTCCATTGTAATGTAGCTCCTTCTTTAATTTTGTGGCATTTAAAATCAGTTCCTTGCTATTCATACCTAATGTTTTTACTATGGTGTATCTAGAACTATTTTCTTGGATCCAGTCTACTGGGGGTTCTGGTAAGCAAGATTTTTCTCTCTTAATAGTGGGGAAGTTCTCAGCTATTATTTTACTGAACAGATTTTCAATGCCTTTTCTATTGAATTCTTCCCTCTTGTTGATCCCAATTATGTGTAGATTAGATTTCTTAGCTGAGTCTCACAATTTCTGGACTTCTCTGGTAAGTTCTGAGTGTTTTTACATACTTTTGATTTTTGTTCTAGCTCCTGTTCTGTTTTCCATTTCATTTCCTTTGTCACCTATGGCTTGCATTGTGGAAACTGAACCTTTTATGGTTCTGAGATCAGTTCTCATAATGTACATTTCATCTTTTAATGAGGTGTATAATATGTCTACTTTCTCTTTGTATCTTTCCAGGAGTCTTGGACTTTCTTTGTTATTTCTTCTTTGTGCTCTTGAAGTTGTTTTTTTGCATCACCCCTTTTATTTTATTGACCAGTTCTCTCATCATTTCTTTAATGTATCTTTTGTCTTCCATCTCTTCTACATTCTCATTGTGCTATTTTTAAACCACAGAAACAGTGTAAACAACTAATCATTATTATACCATATAGAGGAGAGAGTGCAATTCCCTGTGCTCATTCTGTGTGATCTCTAGTGCTCCGCTTCGCATACCTTCTGTGTGATCTCCTGTGCTCTGCTTTGCATACCTTCTGTGTGATCTCCAGTGCTCCTCTTTGAATACCTTCTGTGCTCTCCCCTGTGGTCCTTGTTGTGACAGGGGATCCTTCCTCATCATCTCTGGACTTCTGGTGGTTCAGGAAACTATAAGAGAAACTATTTGGGAACATTAAATGAATTGATTCTGGTTCTGGTTCACAATGTTCTATCAGCTCTCTTTCCTGAGAACAAGGCTGGATATCGCTCTGATTCTGATCTTTATTGTGGCAACACACACACACACACCACTATTGTGATCATAACAGCTAGGATGCTCAGAAGAGAAGGAGGCAGGAGGGCGGTCGTGTTTTATCACAGTGTGCTCATTGGTTATTAAACTAGTGGTCATTAGATGGAGAACTTCTCTGCATGTCAGATGACAAAGGTGGACGAAGACAGGGAATCTCCCCGGGAACACAGGGATCTGCTCCTTGGTGTGCACCTGCGCAGTGAGTGCCAGGGAATCCTCGGTGTGCACCTGCACAGTGAGTGTCAGGGAATCCTCGGTGTGCACCTGCGCAGTGAGTATCAGGGAATCATCAGTGTGCACCTGCGCAGTGAGTGTCAGGGATCCGCTCCTAATTGTGCACCTGTACAAGGGTGTCAGGGAGCCGCTCCTCAGTTTGCACCTGCGTACTGAGTGCCAGCAGGTGCACCTGGATGTAGAAGGGATGGAAAACGTTAAACATGTATCTAGTTGTCTGCTGGTGGAGCACAGGACCAGAGCTTGGGCTTTGCTTTTTGTTTCTCTTTTGATGCCAGTTCTGAAGATTGAACTTAGGGCCTGGTGCTGCTCTGCCTCTTGCATTATAGTAATACATTGACTAGATATACTACTGAGCACACCAGTTTTTTGGAGGCAGTGATAGAAAATTATATTTAGTATAGAGACTCAGATGTGAGTGCTGCCGTTTTCAGGGTGCTGTGTGCTCAGGACCCCTACTTCCTGTTCTCTTAGGTTTCCAGGCTGCTGTGAAGTCTCAAGGGCGGGGCTCAGGGATGGACATCTCTGGGGATGAGTAATTTTTAAGATAAGTAGAATAATTTGTTCAATTTTGACATATATTTACTCGTGATGAAATCTAAAATAGATGTTTTTGTTTATACAACAATATTCCATTCTTGGCCTTGAAATTTAAAACATGTTACAAGGAGAACAGACATCTTCTAGAAAACCTGCAAAAGATGATGCTGAAAACTCACTGTACACTGTAAAGTGAGATGAGCGAGGTAAGATAAAATATACCAGGCTCACTCTACACTGTAAAGCAACAGCCTCTCTGTGTGAGGGACCTGGCTATCAGCTCCTGGAGAGGAGGGTGGAACTCAGCTGTACAGAAGAGAAATGACACATCAGGCTATCAATGACCTATGAAAACCACTCAAAATGTGAACCCATTGCAAATGTTCATGATGGAGCTTGTGAAGCTAAGAAACAGACTTTTAAGAATTTACAATAAGGGGCTGGGAAGGTGGCTCAGTGGTAGAGCGCTTGCTTTGCATGCCTGAGGCCCTGGGTTCGATTCCTCAACACCACATAAGCAAAAAGAAAAAATCTGGAAGTGGTGCTGTGGCTCAAGTGGTAGAGTGCTAGCCTTGAGCTGAAGAGCTGAGGGACAGCACCCAGGCCCGGAGTTCAGGCCCCACAACCGGACCCCCTCAAAAAAAATTTACAATAAGAAGCAGCTACTAAATTAAAGAGAAGTAGTAGGTGAACTTAGAAATATTTCTTCTAATTATTACTTATTTGTTTTTACTTGAACTGGGGCTTAACCTCAGGGTCTGGGCCCTGTCCCTGAGCTTCTTTGAGCTCAAGTTTAATGCTCTTCTACTTGAGCCATAGTACTGCTTCCAGTTTTTCTGAGTAGTTTATTGGAGATAAGAGTCTCATAGACTTTTCTCCTGGGGCTGGCTTTGAACTCGGTCCTCAGATTTCAGTCTCCTAAGTAGCTAGGATTACAGGTGTGAGCCACTGGTGTTTGGCCTTAGAAATATTTCTTACTGGAATCATAAAAAGGTGAAAAATGAAAGAAGAGTTGCATGAATTACATGTTTGGTTAGCATACTGTTTTCCAAAGCTATTTTCCAGGTGTAACCACTTAGTTTATTATGTGCTGTGAAGTTCTGCAGAATGGAGAATGGAGCTGCTTTGTCTGGACATGGTGTTATGGTAGTGTGTGTCCCTCCCCATGAATTAGGTCGAGATGAAGGCACTGGTTCTCCAGATGCTGCTACCTTGTAGAAAACACTCTTGACCCCAAGCAGCATGATGCCGATTAGTCGCTAACCTATAGAAGTTTCTCGACAAGGGTGCTATAAAATACAAATAAGGATGAAGGGTTTCTGATAGGTTGGGTTGCCCTATAGATCATAGCTAACAAAAGCAGTCTTTAGTTTCCTTATTAAAGTTATTGCAAAACTACTTGCGGGGCAGAGGTCTACACCGGCTGGGGGCTAAACTGAGACAAGAAAAGCCAGACAATGCACAGCTGGTCTCCCACTCCTGGGAAGACAGTTTAAGGAAGGTCAATCTACAGGCAGAGGAGATATTTATCACCACGTTTGTATTCACAGTATGCACGCCAGGGAACCAGCCACCAGGGACAGCTACAGAAAACGTGCTATATATTGCGATGGCATATTAGTGAGCCATAAAGAAGAATGCACGGATGGCACTGGAGAACTTCATGCTAAGTGAGATAAACCAAGTTCAGAATGATAATGCTCCATGTTTTCAGTCATGCATGAGAGCTGAAAAACCAGTACTGAGATTGTTAAAGTTGGATTGTCTGAAGGCCAGCTTGCAGGAGGAGAAAAGGAGAGGATGAACGGGAGGAAATATTCTAGAGGTACGCTATATACACATGAGAAAAGCACAGTAAAACCCACCCCCAAACTGTTATATGTCTACTCGACCCCACCTCTTGCAAGTATTGGTTCCCTGGTCCTTACTTGGTTGGTCTTTGACTTACTTTTTCTAAAAGAATTATACTGTTTGAGCTCTCCCTAGAGTCTAAAATACTTCTGTTAATTCATTTGTCACCTCTTGCATACTTCCCACTGTGTCTACTCCTAGATTTCCAGGCACATTCTAGAGAAACCATGCAACCTGTGTTTCTCGGGGTCTGGCTTACTTTGTTTAATCTTTTCCAGGTCTTTGCATTTCCTTATGAATGGTACAGGGTCATTGTTTCTGACAGATGAGTCCATTGTGTAAATGAGGAGAATCACACTGTGTGTAGAAGGGTAGACAAATGAAGAGGGGAGAAATGCAAGCAAGAATGCATTGTACGTATCACAGAATTAAGAAAAATAGGGGTAGGAGTGGGTTGAAGGGGATCAAGGTGTAGGAGGGATGACACAGATCAAGGCACATCATATACTTTAACTGCTTTATAAATGGCAAAAGATTCAACACATATCCTACAAAATTAAGAGAAGAGAAGGAAGGGGGGCTGGGAAGGATGTGTGAGAATGTAGAAATGGGTGACATTCATCAAGACACATTGCAAAAACTACTTTGATAAATGGCAACTCCTTTGTAAACTACTTAAAGGTACTAAAATATTTTTTTAAGAAACTTACAAAGGAAAAAGAAGTGTTAGGAGTGAATTTGAATAAAAGCCACATGTTATGCATATTGTAAATATCACAGTGAAATGTCTGCACAATTAGTTTATGCTAACCAAATGTGTTTTATTTTTAAAGATAAATGAGAAGATCTGAGACCTTTGCTGAGGAATGGTACAGAGAAAGATGTTTCATAGTTACTTACAAAATAAACTTTAAAACTGGAATAAGATGAAATTTGTCCACAAATGAAAGCAACATTACTTCGTCCTGGTTTATAGATTATATACATCTGTCTATGTGTGTCCTCTGAGTGTTTATCTAACATTTATGTATGATATTAATGTACTAGCTTGGCAGAAATTTCACAATATACAACCAATAAAACAGAACCACATAGAGGCTAGAACAAGAAAAGCCATAAAGAAGGGCAAAGGATTTTCTGCCTCTTCCAATTTTCGGACAAGTTGTTCTTGATGTCAAGCCTTCTATTGCAATGAGCACAAAATGCACCATTTGGAAAAGATGACCATTAACACTAGTAGATTTCTGAATTATCTTCACCCTAGGCCACTAAATACAATTAGAGCAAGAGAATTATACGGGTCCTAACAAGTACTTAAATCTAATGGTGCTGGTAGTTTTGGTAGATCATTTTCTATGCCTTAGTGGTAGGTTTGAATTTTGATATTGTTTATCTACTTCTTTACTTAGTTTTATACCTTTACTAGAGCTTGCTCTCAAGGTCTCAAGTTCTCACTTGGCTTTCCTGCTCAAGGCTCGCATTTTACCACTTGAGCACAGCTTCCCTTCTAGCTTTTTGTTGGTTAACTAGGGATAAGAGTCTCACAAACTTTCCTGGCCAGGCTAGTTTTGAACTGCATTCCTTCAAGCTTAGCTTCCTGAGTAGGTCCGATGTAGGCATGAGCCTCCAGCAAGCAACTGCAATAATGTTCAAGTCTTTGCAGTTGCTTTGAACAAGCTGTTCCTAATTTCTAGCTCCTGTGAGTGTAGCTTTAGTTTTCATCAGAAATCATCTTTGCAAGTCACTTAAACTCACATTAGAGATATTTGCGGGACAGGATGATGGATCGAAAAGCAGATAATAACTATTACTCACCAAAGTACTTATTTATTGGATATTAAGTTATCATTCATTATGAAAATCAAATATTTCTGGCTTGGCCTAACCAAGAATACACCTACTGCTCCTTCCCAACAGCTCTTCCTGCCCTGTCCTGGACAGCGCCTCTTTTTGGAGGGCAGCAGGAAAGTGACGGGAAGTGATTAGAAGTGACCGGAAGTCAGGGCAGGTGACCAGAAATCTTTTCCTTAATTTAGAAGCAATGATCTTGAAGGGTTTCTCCTCCCTCCTTAGCCACTAAGAGGTTTGTCTGCTTTAATATTAAACCGTTTACATCCACAGAGTATTGTTTTTATTTTGGTCATATTTTCAAACAAAATGTATTTTCCCACTTAACTGTTCTATGTTTGATTAGGCTTTGCTGACAAAGCCACCAAAAATTATTTCCAAGTTTTCTGGAGTTGAGCTATTTACCTACTATTTTTTGCTTTTTTTTCCCTGAAAAATACTTCTTCATCAGTAGGGCTAGATGACCTGCTCAGGTTTAGACTAAATTTGTTTTTTCTGGGAATACAACCTAAGCAAATAAAGCTTAAATAGTACCAAGGGAGGAGCCAGGTGCTGGTGACTCACTCTTGAAATTCCAGCTGTTCAGGATGCTGAGATCAGAGGATTGGTTCAAAACCAATCTGAGGAATGAAGGTCTGTAAGACTCTTATTGCCAATTGACCAGCAAGAAGTGGAGCTATGGCTCAAGTGGTATAGTGCTAGCCTTGAGCTTGAGCAAAATAGCCAAGCTAGAGTACAAGGCCCTAATCTTAAGCCCCAGTACCAGCACAATAAAATAAAATAAAATAAGATATATTAGCAGGTTATTGGATTAATAGATCTCTGAGGCCAAAGGAAAGTAAAATTGAACAACTCTTTAATTAGTTTAACTTAAGTAATTTTTCTTATCTTTCCTAAAACCTCTATGAGACCTCAGTTCTGGGTAAATATGGGATTTGTTTGGTCTTTATAATCTTTGAATAGTTACTATTTTCAAAGCAAGCTTGTTTTGTGATTATGAAATGTAATTTGTAAGCTAAGTCTTACCAGTACTATTTGAAGAATCTGAGAAACAGGAGATAATATTCATAAATGTTGTCAGTTTTCAAATAGGAATTATTATGTCTCTTCTAAGGATTGAATATGAAGCATTTTATGAACTTTTTGCCTAGGAATTGTTTTTTCCCTTGTTTAAAATGAAAAGTATAATTGAATTTAGAGAGACAAACAAAATTACATAACCTCACATACCTAACAAATATTGAAACAATAAACCTCACTTTTATTTTCAAATGGATTTAGTTAAAAATCTCAACTTGCATTCTAATTGTTACCTGCATTTAGCTATGAGGTTTAAGCAGTATTTGGAATGTTCTTCTTTTTTTTTCCTATAGGTTGTGGGGCTTGAACTCTGGGCCTGGGGCCTGTCCCTTAGCTCTTCAGTTCAGGCCTAGTGCTCTACCACTTGAGACACAGCCCCACTTCTGGTTTTCAGGTGTTTTATTGGAGTTAAGAGTCTCAGGGACTGATCTCAGCCTCTTTACAGGCATGAGCCACTGATACCCAGCTTGGAATGTTTTTTTGACTATACAAATAAAAAAAAGAAAAAAAACCTTACATCACAACACAATATTTTGCATGTCAATAATTTGAGGTTATCTCCCAATTTCTGTAGCTTACACAAGTGATCTAACAAGTTCTCATCACCCTAGATAAGGGAGAGGAATCCTGAGGACCAGAGCTTGCCTTTTTAACCAGACCCAAGGGCCTGCAAAGACTTTCCATTTAAGTGCCTGGTGCTTTTGCTGTATTTGGAATAATTGAATTAATGTCTATATACATAATTGTCTTCTCTGAGTGGAATCTGTGAGTACATTTAACTATTGCTTTTATTATTATAAGTAGATTATCAACATGATATTATTGGAGAGAGGACTAATTCATTTCTGCCTACAATAGCATGGACTCATCATCAGTGTGAGTTAGCAGAGAATGGGCCTCTCCTTCTAGAGTTTGTCACCATGGTGCTGTGTTACACCCTCCCCTCCCCAATGCCTCTTTTCTTTCTCCTCTCCCCTCCCCTTTTCTCCCCTTTACCTTCCTCCTCCCCTCTTTCCTCCACGCTTCTTTTCTCTGGTAATAGGGCTTGAACTTAGGGCTTTGCTCTCTCACTTGACTTTTCCATTCAAGGCTGGTGCTCTGACACTTGAACCACAGCTCCACTTCCACTTTCAGATTTTTGCTTGTAAATTAGATAAGAGCCCTGGATTTTTATGCTCAGGTTGGCTTTTAAGGATGATCCTCAAGATTTCAGTCTCCTGAGTAGCTAGGATGACAGGTGTGAGCCACTGGTGCCTGGCACAAGTACATCTCTTATCATTCCTCACATGCAAAGTAGATTATGCTTCATCATCACCATCATCACTACCATCATCATTCCTCCACCTCTTTCTCTCTATCTGCTGCAGAAAGCAAAGTTACGTCCATCATCTCTGCAGGCCCTCTGGTGCTTTGGTGTTCTTCTTAGACTCCATGGGGAATAGAAGCTAGGAGGATCAACCGCTCTGTGTGTGCCTGGTGGGGCACTGGTATGTGTGGGGAGTGGAGGGCGCAGAGGGCGTGTGTCTGCTCAGGATGCTTTGGGAACATGTGGGCAAACAGAACAACAGAGCTGGCTTGGTTTGGAGAGGAGGAGGGAGGTAAGCGACGGAGGTGGGGCAGATCCTGGTACCCTGTGTGTGTCTAAATAAGATTCTCTTGTACTACTAATGGATGCTAATAAAAATATTACTTTTTAACTGAAGCCAGCTCTTCCTCTTCTCTGAAGCGAAGATCCCGAAGGTGCCATGTCTTCACAGGAGCGCTGGGCATGGTCTCCCCTTGCCATCCAGATACATGGTCAGCTGGCAAGCAAGAGAACTCCAGCATTTGGCTAAAAGCAAGCTGTCTCCTTCTGCATCAACAGCCCATGCCCACTCCACATTTGGATTGCAGAGTTCTGGAAAAGTCGATGCTCTGGTTTGACCAGTTCGCAACCAGGACTGTCCAAGATCCTCTTAGAATACGGTAAGAAGGAAGAAAAGATTCTCTTCTACCATCGTAACCAACATTTCCCTTGGCCTATGTAAATAGTGAGTATAAATATAGTATTGAAATACTGATTACACAAGTGATGGGGACATGATGAAGGAACACGCATCCCCAAAGGTGACACATACCGACAGATCATGGTGGAACATGCATTCCCCCAAAGGTGACACACACAGATCAGGGAGCAACAGGTGTCCCCCAAGGGTGATACACATGGACAGATCATGGAGAAACACATATCCTCCCAAAGGTGACACACACTGACAGATCATAAAAGAACATGCATCCCCGAAGGTGACACACACCGACAGATCATGGAGGACCATATGTCCCTGTAGGTGATACACACGCACAGATCATAGAGGAACACACATCCCCAAAATTGAAACACATAAATAGATCTCTGTCTTTCTGCTCAAGATTTCTTCTTGATTTAATAAAAGTTGATAGTTTATCTAGATTTTTCCCATTACGACAGATTAATGTCTAAAGGGTCCATTTTTAACTTGGATTCTGAATGAAATTTGCTCAGATTGGAAAAGAATTGCATTTGGTTAATCTAATTGACCACGGCTAGCTCTCAGCATTACCTCAGCCACGTGGCTGCTGATGTGATTAATGCAGGAATCGTGCTTGCCATCTTCTCCACGCTGGTGTTTATTCCAACATACGCCAGGCCGGAGTCACCGCATGAAACAGGGAATTGATTTAGGGGCTCACATGATACATTACATGTTGACCTAATCTGATCGTGCTTCTCTTTTAATGGAGATAACAAATGATGGAAGTCATAATTTCATCACAGTAGAAATAGTTTAGATTAATTGGATTGGAAGAACTGAGTTTCCACTACATTTTTGAGATTACCTTTCCTTAACCCCTAGTGTTTCTCTAATTTACGCAATCTACAACTTTGAAAACTCCTTTACCCCAAAATCCATTTGAGGATTTATTTAATGTGTGAGCAATACGCACTTTATAATGTAACCCCTGTTGTTTCTTGTTGACTGATCTAAGTCAATAGATATTTGGCCTGTCCTATATGACACACTTCCAGTACTGGGTTCCATAGAAGTGAGATATTTTATTAACATCCGACAATGCTCATCGCTTGTCTCTGGACTGCAAATAAGAACTGTCTGAGAGAGGCCTGGGATTTGTTCCATTATACTTTGGAACAGGGCCCATGTCTGCCTCTGCGGCTTTGAATCTAATGACATATTTATGACCTGTTATCTCACACACGTTGAGAGATTTGAAGCCCATTCACGTCCTCCCTCCCTTGAGATCTGAGACAGTATGACAGACGGAAATCTCAGCCATTCTTCTGAATTTGGAAACAATTGTTTTGTCCGATGGAAAGATGACATTTAAATCCAAATGTACCTAAAAGAATGGAAGATAAATTCTTAAGTATTTTTTTCTGCATTTGCTTGCATCAGCCACAGATTCTTTAACTCTGAGAGGGGTTGCTTAAATTGTAATTTAATATATCGTTGTGAATACAATGTTTTCAGATTTGTAAGAATGAGATAATTCTGAAGATTGGGAACAGTGTCTTACTCAAATCATATTTACACAGGTAATCTCTTATATGTGGATATATTACCACTTGTATACATTGTTTTAGGCTATATGCTAACATTAGAAAATAGCTTCTTTTTCCTTTTTTTTTTTTTACTGGTGAGAGCTGAGGATATTACATTATTTGGTCAAGCGGTATTCTCATAGGCAGTGTGCTGCTATGGAGGCAGGAAGCCCTTTCCTTTTTTCAAGGCTGGTTTTCTTTTCCTTTCTTGTATTGTTTCTTTATTGCAATAATGTTTTTATTTCATTTATCTATTTTTTCTGTGTGTGCCAGCATGGGGGTTTGAACTCTGGGCCTGGAAGCAGTTTTTTAGGTTTTTATCTCAAGACTGGCACTCTAAAACCACTTGAGTCACAGTTCCACTTTTGGCTTTTTGGTGGCTAATTGGAGATAAGAGTCTCATGGACCTTACTGCCTGGTCTGGCTTTGAACCACAGTCCTCAGATCTCAGCCTCCTGAGTAGCCAGGATCATAAGCCTGAGCCACAAGTATTTGCCTGATTCAGTTAATTTATCAATACAAGACAATAATAATATAGAATCAGTATTCCATTAGGTGGGTAAAGGTTTATTAAATGTGTTAAAAAGTGCTTAGAACAGCCAAGTGTGAAAGTTCATGGAATTGTGGGTCTTGTTAAATAAAGGAAATAAGTGTCCAGGTCCTTTCTAAGAAGAATCAGTTTTGGTTCACCAAAGTGATTTCTGCTCCTGCATGAGACATCAAATATTTCTGTTTCTATTGATTCTGTTGAGGCCATAAATCTACATGGGAGGTCTGGTGTTGTTTTCCAAAGGAGGAGAAATCACATGGCCATACAAATGCTGCCCAGTTGTCTCTTACATCCTACAGGGGACAGGGCCAGTTTGGTTGGGTCAGAGCTGGGCCGGGGATGGGGAGGTGGGGGAGCAGGGGCTAGGGCTGGGGTTGGGTTTCCAGAAGGCTGACATATTTAGTGGAAATAGTAATGTCCATCATCTATAAACTTTGTTTCTCTTTCAAGCAGTTCAAAAGTCATCTAGGTAACACTCTATAATATTTTTAGCAAAGATGACTGAAATGTTGACTGGTATGAATTTCACAGTTTTAGATCCATAACATTTTATATCTGTCTGTAATATGATTGCAAAATTGTCAGTACTGTGTTACTTATGAAGATATATAGGTTGCATCCAATTGTCTCTTTAGGACAATTTAGAAGGAGAGGATATGCTAGTGTCTTATAAGTTATTCTAATAAGCTCAATAAATAAGACGCTATATCTAGTAAGCTAGTGTGTTGGATGGGTTGTGTGTGGTTTTAAGTATAAATGTGTGAACATACCTCAAAATTAAGCGATAGTTTGTCACAATGTAATATTGCACAATGGCATTTAGACAATTGAATACTTGGTTTTATTTGAGACTGAAATTCTACACCTGAGCTGATGCCCTGTTCCATGCCAAAATGTATATCTGTGACTGCCCGTTAGGGTGCTATCTGCTTCATACTCTGTATGATTAGATCAATTTGCTGGGCACAGTGGCTCTTGCCTGTAATCCTAGCTCCTCAGAGACTGATTGAGGATTGGGGTTCAAAGCCAGTCAGGGCAGAAAAGTCTGTGAGATTCTCACTTAAAATTAACCATTAAGGGGCTGGGAAGGTGGCTCAGTGGTAGAGCGCTTGCTTTGCATGCATGAGGCCTTGGGTTCAATTCTTCAGCACCACATAAGCAAAAAAAAAAGCCGGAAGTGGCGCTGTGGCTAAAGTGGTGGAGCGCTGGCCTTGAGCTGAAGAGCTGAGGGACAGAGCCCAGGCCCAGAGTTCAGGCCCTATGACTGGACCTCCCCCCCCAAAAAAAAAATTAACAATTAAGTCAGAAGTGGAGGTCTGGCCCAAGTGGTAGAGCTTAGCATTGAACAAAATGGTGAAGCAAGAGTTAAGTTCCATTAGCAGCATGCACATGTGTGTGCGTGTACACACACACCACACACACACTGCATTCCCTACCCTTGCTTATACATGTCCAAATCCTTTCCAATGACCCTATAAGGACTCAGGGGGAGGTGATCGTCTCTCTCCTTGGTTCCCTTCCCTGTGCAACCCTGCAACCAGGCACCCTGTTTCACAATAAGCACTATTCACACATGTGACATGGGGTTGGCGTGCCTGTGCCATTACTGACACCCTAAGAATTTACTTCCTTGTTTATGACTGTAGCGTAGCACTCTACCTTAGTCCTGCACTCATGCTTCTCCAGTACCATGGGGACCTAACTTAAACTGAGCCACACTCAGAGTGTAATGAGCACTGGTGTACCATGACCTCCTTCTGGTAATCACAGGTCCTCAAGCTGCTTGCCGGGACCTGCCCTCCCGCAGACAAGCACCGTCCACACTGGACAGGACACGAGAAGCCCTTGGCCAGCTGGAAGTCTGGCAGGGAATCCCACAAAGGCTGGAGCCGCTCCCTGCAGCGCAGACACTCTGGCTGAGTCTGAGCCCTCGGCAGCCTTTCCCAGGGACATTCTCCCACGCCTGGTGGGGCGGGCCGGGACAGAAGGCGCACACAGAGAGATGGACAGCCCCTGTCACCTCGGGGCAGCGGTGGAGCTTAGGGGTACATAGTAATCAGGGGAGAAGAAGGAGGAGAGAAGCCCAGCGTGGAGGCTCCATGCCCCCATCGAGGGCTTTGTGCACTCCCGGAATTCTCACGAGCAAAAGGGGCTCCCAATGGGTCCGTGAGAAACAGACAGAGCCCTAGGCTGCAGGCCGAGAAGAGAAGTTTTCCTGTTGCCAAACACAATGAATGCAGAGCAAGATGTGTGAATCCTGCCAAGCCAGAAAAGCTAATTAGCACTTAGAGCTTTCTATAGAAAGGATCGCATGGAATCGCTAAAGTGGAACAAAGAGTAATTTAACGGTCCCAGAGGAGACAAATCCATACTTGAGCCAGGGCTCTACCACGTAGAAAATGTGAGGTCCGAAGTACAACAAAAAGAGACACACAGAGAAACACAAGAGTGACACACTGTCAAGAGAAATATGAGGAGAAATAACATAGGATGCCACACACAGAGAAAGGGCTGTGGTGTCTTCAGTTAAGGGTTTAAAAATGATCATCATTATTGAGTAGATGACTTGAGGATTAAACAGACAGGAAAACTTACAGCTCAAGGGATATCTTGTAAGCAAGTTGTGATCATGACCATGTTAAATATGAAGGTACAGAGTAAGCTACAAGGAAAAGGTAACACATTTAACCCACATCACCTCCCACGGTGCAAACTAAGGAGAAAAAAAGATGGTAAGAGAAATAGAGCCTTCACTGCAATGGGATAGTAATATAATGCAATTTAGATCCAATTAGTAAAAAAGAGACTAAGAGTATTTGAAGGAATATTGGTTAAAATTTTCCCAGATTTTATGAAAAAAACGTCGATTTTAAAAGGAGATAAGTAGGGGCTGGGAAGGTGGCTCAGTGGTAGAGCACTTTTCTTGCATGCATGAGGCCCTGGGTTCAATTCCTTGGCACCACATAAGCAGAAAAAGCCAGAAGTTGTGCTGTGGCTCACATGGTAGAGTGCTTGCCTCAAGCTGAAGAGCTGAAGGACAGTGCCCAGGCCCAGAGTTCAGGTCCCAAGTCCCACAAAAAAAAAAAAGCAGATAGTTAAAGATCAGCCACTGAAAATCAAGAATAAAAGGAAAACTTGAATATGCTGTCCAGTGTTACATGTGAGCAAAAGGAGAGATGCTAGTGGCTTTAGAAGAAGCAGTCCAGCCCCAAAGAATTTAGAAACTATTTTTCTTTTGTGTGTGTGTGTGCTTGCCCATGTGTTCCAGTCCTGGGATTTGAACTCAGTGCCCAGAGGTTGTTGTCCCTGAGCATCTTTGCTCAAGGCTGGTGCTCTACCACTTGAGTCACAGCTTCATTTCTGGCTTTTTGCTAGTGAATTAGAGATACGAGTCTCACAGACTTTCCTGCCCAGGCTGGCTTTGAACCCTGATTCTCAGATCTCAGCCTGCTGAGTAACTACTAGGTAGAAAACATTCTATATAAAGTTGATAAGATGTATAGCTTAAGCAAACTCCGGAGCACAGAACCTAGATTTCTTAGCTGTGAATCCCTAGTCACTTCCTAGGGATAGAGTTAAGTGGCACAGGAAAGATTGTGTAAATAAATTCTCTTATCTTTCAGTATCAGAATGGTTTTCTCTGAGAAGATAATTTCCCATTAGCCTTCCTGAGTTAGCTCTGAAGACAGAGGTACCACACTCATAGGAGATGCTGTTTGGCCTGAAGGCAGGTGGGAAGTCGGGTGAGGGCTAGGATGGTTTTCATTCTTGGGAGTGGTGACAAATGGAAGAGAACTGTCCCTGGTTCACAGCTAGGGCATGAGTGCCTTCTGACAGCCTTCTGGCCGGCCTGGAGTTACATGAAAAATGAACAAGACAATTCCAGAGAGGGAATTCAATGAAAACGTCCTCAAATGTGGAGGGACAGTACTGGGCAGCCATGGTAGGAGTGCGGGCTGGCCGGCTGGGGCGGTGGGGTGCGGACAGTGGACTCTCCCCGATGTGCAGTGGCCCTCGAAAGGGCAGTGCCGTGGGCAGCGCTGCTGGCCGCTGACGGGGTTGGCCTGGGGCTTGGAATTTGGACACTGCCTTCTGCCTGAGGGAAGAAGCAGCCACCACAGGTAGGGCTTCGTTCACCAGCAAGTCGTTCACAACCCTCCAGGTTTGTGCAATGGAGCGATATCGGCTTCACAATTATCAATGCAGAATATTTGTTTCCAGTGGAAATATATGGACCTTCGTGTCAGCGAGACCAGAGGGGTTAAGTTTGTGGTTATTTATCTTCTATGCCAATTACACCATTGCCAGCCCAGTAATTTTTATCTGTGGCAGTTTATATGGTTAGAGTGACGTGAGAAACTAGGCATTATTTGTAGGGTCTTGCGTCATTGTAATTAAAATAGGGAATGAATGCTTTAGAGAAGAAATGCCCAATTAGCAATTTAGAAAATCAATCCAAACTTCACCGGGGTCCACTGTCCTGCGTGTCACAACTGCACAGTTTCCCTGGGACATCTTGTGCCCTTCCTGTGACATCACCGCCATTCACCAGCAATCTTTTGAAATGCAGAGATTTGGCATTCTGCTCCATTATTTACATTGGAAATTACCACATGGGTCTTTTCAATATGTGTGTGTGTGTGTGTGTGTATACACGTGTGCACGTCTATTTTCTTCTTTTTTTAAATGACAGATTGGGCTAGGCAGGAGATTTGTGAGTGCTTTAATTTGTAAAATTTCAATTACTTACTTGAATCTAAGTAAATAAGCTGTCAATGAGAGAATCTCCTAATGCTCGAGGACATTAAAACTGAATGACTTCGCAAGAAAGATAGTTTTGCCATCTACCTACCTACCTATCTATCTATCTATCTATCTATCTATCTATCTATCTATCTATCTATCTATCTACCTATAGAGATTTCTATATACATAAATATATATATATATATACACATATATATTCACGTACATACTCGTATGTATACTTCAGTGGTGGGCAGAGACAGCAAGCATATTATACAGCCAGTAAAGGCATTTTGCAAATGTGCTGCTTTGTAAACCGTATGGTAAGCAGAGGACCAATCATGTTTACTTTTTTATTGCCTTTTTAAATTGGATGATGTATTCCCATTATATTTACTTCATTTCCCCCCCCCATGCAATTTTGTTACTAAACTTATTTTTCTAAACTCTTGAGGTTTAGGGTGCATATAAAAATAGGCTTATTCTTTGCATTTTCATTGTAGTATCTCCTTCCCAGAACGCTTCGCCAACACTGGGACCCTCTCCTTGGATTCAATGTAACTATTTTTTTTAGCTATTTCCATTTTCTTGCTCATTGCTCATAAGTTCACATAGAGTCACCCTCATAGAAACTTACCTTTCTCCTCCAACACTTCCCAGGTTTTGATGCTGTAACCAACATCAGCAGCGGACTGCTCATGTCTGGAGGAATTTTATATTTTAAAAGCAATTGGGGTTGTATCATCCAGGATGGTTAAATATTTTAATGGAGAATTTACAGGCTCCATTTCATCATCAACCAGGACAGGACATGATTGGAATGTGTCCTTCGCGATTATGCTGCCCACTTATTGATCCACAAGTAATTGTCCCTGACTCTCCGTCCAGATTTACCCAACATGCAGTTTAGGGATTGTCCCCAGCTGTTTGGTGGTTATTTTTTAATCTAAGAAGGATCAAGTTCGAGATCAATGTTGCCACCACACTAATTCTATGTCAGTTTTCATTCCGGTGGCTAAATGAACTGGAACTGTCTCTCGGGGAGGATGTACCTTGTTCCTTTGGTGTTGCCAGAACTTCTCAATTTTTCTGGAAATAGAACCCTCAAAGAGAAAGTGGTGCTTGCTGCCTGCCTCAAATCTTTCCTGCCACAGTCTGGTTCCAATTTGGAGACAGATTGCTGAGTGGCGTCACTATCAGCAAGCACCCGCAGGGGGTTTCAGTTCATCTATTTTGGTATGTCATGTGGGCTCTATCACGTATGTCAAGTGTTTGGTTGGTCATTCTGGCAACAAAGTTGGTTTTGTCAACGTGACGAAATCATACTAGGCCTTCTGCCTTTCTCTTCAGGGTTTATTGGGAAGAGCAGGAATGACATACTACTTTGTGCAATATAAATTTATATAAAGGTAAATCTTGGTCATGATACTGATTTTAAAGCCTTATTCACCACTGTGTCCTTGAATAAAGAAAAAGGTTGTGTAGGGGTAATTTTTTAAGTTAAGGAAATATTTCTCTTCTGGAAGTAGAGTAGAAAAAAAAAACTACCAGGCTTTGAATTTCCCTGAGGAAAAACCATATATAAAGTCTTGGAGTGTTATTAATTACAGTAAAAGAGAAAATGCTCCAACAGGTCCTCTAGACATCAAAAGTCACCTTGGATGATGTGCTGGGCTTCAGTGCCGGGCTTTCGCAGGCCTTGATCCTTGGAAGGAAAATCCACCTGCCTTTCCATGTATGTATATATGTGTGCACATATGTACATATGTATGTATATATACATGTTTATACACACAAACTGTTGGAAAATGAATTACATGTACAGGTATTAAGCATAGATTATTGTGTTCATTTAAAAGAAAGTTACTTTCAAACTTGAATAATGTTCTTTGATTTCTTACCTAGGTGTGTAAGAATACTATCCATTGGTTATTACCAAAACCTTTAGAAACTTGAACTTAGTGATAAAAATATTGTTCAAAGAACGCTTCATTATAGAATTAGGATGCATATAAAATAAGATTATACCCCTAAGTTTTAATTGTATTGTTGTATTACATTGCCTTATTCATTTAAAAAAACTTTAAACATACATTTATTTCTTTATTATTTCTCTCTCTCATCCATTTTGAAAGAACAGAACAAATACACATTCTATTTTAACTATTTCTTAGAAGCTCTTTTTTTTGTTAGCTGTGGGGCTTGAACTCAGGGTCTATGCGCTGTCTCTGAGCCTCTCTTTGCTCAAGGCTAGCGCTCTACCACTTGAGCCACAGCAACACTTCCAGTTTATGAGTGGTTGCCTGGTGATAAGTCTCATGGGGACTTTTCTGCCTGGGCTGGCTTTGTACTGTAACCCTCAGACCTTAGCCTCCTGAGTAGCTAGAATTACAGGTGTGAGCCACTGATGCCCAGTCTTTGTCTTACTTAAATGCATGGCTGTGATGTTTAGAAAACAGATATTGTTTATACATAATTTGGACAATAAGTCACCTCATTGAACAATTATTTTCTTTTACATACAACCTTTGCTTTCTTGTGTTCTGGGGTAAATTGATGACTTGAACAAGTTCCTGGCAGCTTTTGTTCTAAATTGTGTTAGCTATTGCTTTCACATGTTCTAAAATTCATTTTGGTGATGTTTTATTTTCTTGAGCCAGTTTTGTCAAGATAATTCTCTCAAATGGGCTTTTGTTTTCTTTTTGTGATGGTGTAGGGCTTGAACTCAGGGCTTAGGCACTGTTCCTTCGTTTCCTCTGCTCAAGGCTAGTGGGTGCTCTACCCCCTGAGCCACAGCTCCATTCCCAGCTTTTGGCTGGTGAATTGGAGAAGAGAGTCTCATGGACTTTTCCTTGGGGGCTGGCTTGAGTTGCTGTCCTCACATCTCAGACTGCTGGATGGGATGACAGATGTGACAGCTGGTGCCCAGCATTATAAATGAGGCAGTCAGTATTAAAACGCCTGTGCGCAGCAGAGTGGAGCTAGAGTGGAGCTCACTTCATGAACAGACCACTAGTGCATGCCTGTTTATTTCCTGATGATCATTTCCACTCTTGATCAGATGTGTGTCTTTCTATTGAATACACGAATTGATACATTTCACTAGTTGCGTTACAAGGCGAAATGTAATTACAGCCCCACGAGCTGTGGACCTGGGCGCAGTCCACGCGGCTGACGGATAGGAAGGAAGCGCTCATTTCCGAAGCCACCCTGTCGGTGCAGCCATACCTCTCCCCTGCCCCCTGCCCATGAGGCCAGCCCAGCCTGGTCCAGTGAGCCCGGAGTGTGGAAAGAAACAACCGTGGAAGAGCACAGGCGTTCTTCTTCTGCAGAAGTGACACTGAAAACATGTAGAACAAAAAAAAAAAAAAACAAAGTAACAACCAAAATGATTGAATGTCAGGCACCAGTGGCTATCACCTGTAATCCCAGCTGCTCAAGAGGTGGGGATCCCAGCTGCTCAAGAGGTGGGGATCCTGTCTGAAGCCAGCCTGGGAAGAGAAGAGACTCATTCCACTGAACAGCAAAAAGCCAGAAATGGAGCTGTGATTCAAGTGGTACTGCAGATTTGAGCAAACAAGCCCAGGCACAGCACCCAGGCCCTGAGTTCAAGCCCTGGTACTGGCACACACAGAAAAATAATGTAGCAAAACACTCCTGATCATACTTATATATGCAGAAAGGCAAAAATAAATCATGGTATAATTAAAAATAAAAGTTCTAGTTATCTTATATTTCTTTTTTTTAATTTAATTTAATTTTATTTGTGAACATACTGTACAGAGGGGTTGCAATTACATAGGCAGGATAATGCGTACATTTCTTACCAAGCATTGCAGCCTCCTCCTTTGTTTACTCTTCACATCCCTTCTCAGCCTCCCCTCTCCCCCCCCAATCCCAATCCTTCTCTTTCCCCCCTTCCCCTCCTCCCCCACAGTATAACCCCTGCTTTAACTATATTTGATGTCAGTATAACTTGTGGAGGAGATGGGGAAAAACCAGTTGTTTAAGGATACAGGTGGACCTGTTGCAACAATGAGAAGTACAAGTTGTCATGTCCAAAACGAGCTTTATCTTATATTTCTTAAAATATTGGTGCATTGACTATTCAAAAACATTCTTTTTTGTCTATTGACTCGAATTTTCTACCTCTGATTATTTCTTACTTCTGAACACATAGGCTTTTCTGCATCTCACTTGTTCTCAACATTGGAATTTCTACTGTTATATGGACACGTGTGTATATGTACATGAAAGTACATACATATACATACATATACATACATATACAAACTATATATATATATATATATATATATATATATATATATATATAGTTTCCAGAATGTCTTTCTTCCCTTGTTTGTACTTGCTTTCCATATAATGAAAAGTATTTGTGATCACCACTGGAAGATCTAATTTTAAAAAACAGCTAAAGATCTTTTTTTTTTTTCAGTTTTAAAGTGTTTTATTGGCAGTGTTGGGATTTGAACATGTACTGCTTAGTTATTATTTTGTAACCTCAAAACTCAAAAAGTAAGACCAAAACATTCACTGTCTCCTTCAAGTCTGGTGGTCTTCTGGGTGGTAGTTGGCTGGTGTGACTGGACAGTTGGGGGTCTGCTCTGGCTGGGATGACTCGTCCTTCTGGGTTAGTTGTCCATTAACTCATAACCTTTTACATCGTGCCGAACAGCCAGCCCCAGTGTGTCCTCGTGGAAGTAGCAAGATTCCACAGCCACCACCATCTTCCAATGTCTTCTCAGATTCACTCCCCTTGATTCCATTCACCAAAGCAAGTCATATGGCCAAGCCTACATCCAGTGCAGAAGAGAGACACTGCCAAGGTCCATGAACACCAGGAAGCAGGAATCGCTGGGGCCCTCATTGCTGTCATCTACCCCAAGCCACATGCTCAGCAGATGGGAAGGCAATCTCCATAGCAACCAGTCCTGAGGCCCAGATAGCAAGGATGTCTCATGGAGGCTGCTGACTGCTGCCTACATGTGACCTAGAGCCACACAGAATCCTTCCAGTGGGTCCCTGGTGAGTGGTGCCTTGGGGCCTGGTCCAGGGAGGCCAGTCTGCCCCTGGGGGCCAGGCCAGCCAGGGAGCATGTCTGCAGCATTGCTACTTGATGATGGGCAGTCGCTGTCTCCGGTCACAGGTATTTCCTTCCAGGGACTTAGGTTGCAGAAGCTGCTTTTCAGAAGTGACATTTTACATAGTTGCCTAAACGATCCAAACAAGTCACTGAGGTTTCTCAGAAGGGATCTCTCGAACTTTTCTAGACAACCAGGCCTTGAATTAGGATCCTCCCATTCCTAGCCTCCCAAGAACTAGGTTCATAGGCCTGAGCCATTGTTCCTGGCTCTAGTCCCCTTATTATTGTTATCTGGTTTGGGGGATCAGCAGCTAAAGATCTTTATCTCTCTGACTTACCACCTTTTTAACTGCTTTTCTTTTCTTTTTTTTTTTTAGTATCAGAATGACCCCAGTCATTTCATAAATTGACTTAGAAAATATTGTAATGAAGATAATGAAAGAGAAGAAAATATTTTAATGGACATTTGGAAGAATTAGAGCCAGGAGCTGCATACATTTTAGTTATGTAAAGAAAGATTTAAACGAGGTTTATGTTCTGTTTTTGCTAGGATGTCTCAAATATTCTCTCACCAGCTGGAGAGCAGGACAACATAATATTATTTCTCATTAACGCAGAGGGAAGTTACCTTGATTCTCTTTACCTCTGCACTGGGAGGTCCAATTCCCACATAAACTCATATAATTCTAAATTTTAATATAAAAGTTTTAAAAAAATTCTTATTGCCTATATTCTCATTATACACACTGTTATGAGAGATAAGAAGGGGAGCAAGGAGAAGAAATTATTTTATGCAGGGCACTGACTTAACTTTTTTAGAATTTCATTCAGGGACATACAGATTTGAGTGATTCTCGTTTAACTGTGATCATTTCTAAAAATATCACCTCACACATGTGTGGGGGTGTTTGTTATGCAGCAGGCCAGAGCTGAGTTAGTGAGACAGGCATCTGGGTAGAAGTGGAAGAGAGATTTATTTCTTTGTTGAAATCCTCATGGACTTTTCACTGTAAATAAGTTTGAACCGGTTCAGGTCCGTGATGAGATCCATCACATTCTAGCATATTGCATTCCAAAGGAAAACTTCATAGTGAAGGCAAGTTTCTTGGCACTGCTGTCACCGGCGTATCTGTGAGAACAACGTGAAGGAAGGAATTATTGTTGGCTCCAGTGTCAGAAGCCCGCAGAGAGACATGAATCGGATTCTTTCTGTAAACAGGCGATTTCCAAAGTGTTGGCTACCACAGAAAGCCAAGCGAGGAATGTGAGAATCCAATTAGTACCAGAGACCTTGCTTCCCTCCCCTGGGCCTGCAGTCAGCGTTGGATGCACTGTGGAACAGCATCTGACTTGTGGAACAGTTTGTGCTCTGCCTGAATGCATCCTCAGTCCAGGGTGTGGCACTGGCTGCAGTTCCAGACCACCAGTTATAACCATGGTCTCTTAGGAAAACAGAAGCCAGGGTATCTCTTTATGTATTCCATCATCTGTATTTTCATGTAGGTATATTTGGAGATATATGGATAAATTCACAATAACATAGGAAAAAATCTACTGTTATTAGAATAACAATTTTCTTTTTTATTGTGCAGGTACTGGGCTTGAACTCAGAGCCTGGGAGCTGTTTTTACTCAAGGCTCATGCTCTACCACTTGAGCCACTGCTGTCCTGGCTAATTGGAAGGTAAGAGTCTCAAGGACTTTCCTGCCTGGGCTGGTTTGAACTTTGATCCTCAGCTCCCAGCCTCCTGAGTAGCTAGGATTACAGGTGTGAGCCTCCAGTGTGCGTTTTATGATTATAATTTCGAGTGAATAGTTTACTAAGAAATACAGACTGCCTCTCCTTTTGTTTCATGTGTGAATTGCAACAGCCACGTTTTCAATAGTCCTCAAGAAAGAGGAAAGGAGAAGAGGTTCACAGTCTACAGATACCAGATCAGGCAGACTCCTAGATTCCAGGGGATGAGCAAAGCCAGTGAGGAGACAGAGCAGAGGAAGGGTGGCTGGACACTCACACCCGGGTTCTGGGTATACGTTGTCACAAGCAGCAAGCAAGGAAGCGTGGGCTTCATGGGGCTCGAGCAGGTTTTATCGTAGCAGCCTAGTTTTTTTTGGGGGGGGGTTGTGCAAGAAGAATCACGGTGGGAGGGACCACACGCAATGCCTAGCAGAGAGGATGATGTCTGCAGGTGTGCTTGGTGGTGGTGGTGGTATGTGTGTGTGTGTGTGTGTGAATACCGGCGAAAGTCTGTGCGTGGAAGGAATGTGTGGGGTGCACACTGTCCAGCCAAGGAAGAATGGCCGTGGGTACACTTTGCAGCCACACCATTAACAGAGGAGCGGGGCAATGCGTGAGCAGAACGAGGTGATTGAGCAAGAGAGGTGAGCTGGGTACAAAATACATGACCTGTGCTTGCTTGAAATGAATTTAAATGGAGAAAACCACATCTCTGGTGGGAGAAGCCACTGTGATGTTTGACTCTTGGGGTACTGATGGGTCTGGGGCCTGCAGCAGCCTCTGGGATGCGGCATGAAGGTATTGTCTGAGATTCTATGTGAAGGTGTTTTCTGAGATGCTATGCGAAGGTATTTTCTTGTTCTGCACGCTGGCTACTGTGGCATGCTCCAAGTGTGAGAATCGTCACAACACTGACAACGGTTGCCATTTTCCTATGTGAGTTATTCTTCAGAACTCAGTCATACAACAAGCAGAAAGTGCTGGTGAATGAATGGATCCTGGCTTCCTAAGCCCGTGGGTCCAAGCAGAGCCCTTGGGCCTGGAGACTTGGAGCAGGTGTGGTGTGTTCATCATCCCTGTGTAGCAATGGCTCCGAGCTGCCCTGTGCCATTGTTTCCTGCCTTCTCCTTTGCCACATTTCTCAGGAAGCTCCATGGAAGGGGACCCTGATGGATGGCTTCGTAGGACTCAGCTTTTCAGTGGTAAATAAAGCGCAGAAGGAGGTGTGGACAGGAAACACGCTCAGAGAGCTGCAATCCCAATGAGATGTCTGGAGTGAGGGCCTCCGCTATCCACATGTTACACAGAAGTTCAGATCCGCTTCTTTTCTGTGTTCTCTTCTTCTGTGTGCAAGCGATACTGCAAAAAAAAAATAGCTGGGTGCCAGTGTCTCACACCTGTATCCTAGCACCTGAGGATGAGCTCTGAGGATTGAGTTCCAATTCAGCCTGACCAAGAAAGTCTGGAAGACTCTTATTTCCAATTTACCATCCAAAAACCTGGGTGTGGCGCTGTGGCTAAAAGGGTGTACTGCTAGCCATGAGCACAGAAACCCAGGGTTGGTGCCCAGACCCAGAGTTCATGCCCCAGGACTGGCAAAACAATGTATATATAATCTTTAAGTCATTGTATAAGGGTGCCGATTCAACCTGCCAGTTCATGAGTACAATGCACCTTGGCCAATGTTGAGTGACATCACTCTTCTCCTCTCTCCCAACTGACTTGTCCACTCCAGTCCACCCATGTTCACACGGGTGCACCGAGTGTTCCAACTGCTCCCTCTCCACTCTGCTGCAATACCCATGTTTTGGCAGTTTTGGTAGGCTCTCACTGCTGACACTGCTGCGGTGGAGCTGTGCTGAGCCGACCGGATTCCAAAGACTCCAAGTGTCGGCATGATTTCGGATTGGTTGGAAATTCAAAACCATCATACCCTGTCACCCTAGCTACTCACGTGGCTGAGGGCTGAGGATTCCAGTTCCCAAGCAGTGGATGCAGAAAAATCCACACGAGACTCTGATCTCCAATGAACCAGCACAAAGCTGAAAGAAGAGGTGTGACTAAGTGGTACAGCACTAGCCTGGAGTAAACGCTATGGAATAACACCCAGACCCTGAGTTGAAACCCCAGTAATGGCATACAAACAAACAAATAGGTAAAGTGATTTTATTTGTACAGCTGTAGGCTTTAGGAGATGGCTTTTTTGTGTGCTGTGGTTTTTACTCCTGTGTATCTTGACTTGTTGGCTGATTGTTTCATCACAAACATCCTGTTCAGCCCCCTCTGCTTCAAAGATGTCTTCCTGAATGAAGTTGCCACTGTAGATCTGCTGACAGCTGCTCATGAAATTGTTCTTCTAGGAAAGAAAATACGTCCCCTGATTCTGTCCAAGTCTCTGGCAGGTTTTCTTGGTAGTTGACTGCAATTAGCGTTGTGATTTGTGTTGGTGAAATAGCTTTGATTTTTGATGCAGATTTTTTTAAATTCAGAGCTAATTGTTTCATATAATTAGTTCTATAACCTTGTGCCATTAACAATTTTCTGAACAACTGAGAATCAACCTCTAAATGGTAAGAATTCAGTGTGATTCTCACTGATTAAGTAAAACTCTTAATCAGATAACTTTTTTAGAGATAAACTGTCTTGAATTTCCCATTTTACAAAGCAAGTGAATAGTTTATTCATACTAAATATACTCTTTCTGATTATATGTCTGTTTCTTTTGTATTCTATACATACAAATGTCTGTTAAAACATTGCAGTTTTACATTAGATGGTGAAACCAAAACTTTCCATGACAAAAATGAAAGGAATTCATGATCACGAAACCAGCATTACAAAGAATTCTAATGTGAGGAATGCAATCAGAAGAAAACAATTAAAATCAAAGAAATGCATCAAATAGAAATCACTAGACGATCAAATTAGTAAACTCAGGAAGAGAAAAATAACAAAATAACAAAATGGCAGGAAACATGACACATCTCCCTATAATAGCCCTAAACATGAATGTATTCAACTCTCCAATCAAAAGAAGAAAAATAGCAGATTTGATCAAAAAACAAAATCCAAACCATGTTTGCATTCTGTTTTGGGTTATTTTTGAATTGATTAAAGCTTCCACTCATTATGATATATATCTTTTAATATATTACCTGTGTGTCACATTTATTGAATAAGTAAAAGATATTAATCTCTGATCTTAGATAAAAGAATTCAGATACAGACATTTGCACAAATAACATGCCTTTAAATAAAGAACATCATAACGGCTGTCAAGCTACATTATAATAGAAAAAAGCCTTATTGCAAGCAGAAAAAAGAAAGCATAGGGGCTGGGAAGGTGGCTCAGTGGTAGAGCGCTTGCCTTGCATGCCTGAGGCCCTGGGTTCGATTCCTCAGCACCACATAAGCAAAAAGAAAAAAGCC
>NW_012267368.1:4888116-4902423 GCF_000151885.1 Dipodomys ordii | reverse complement strand
AAGCCGGAAGTGGCGCTGTGGCTCAAGTGGTAGAGCACTAGCCTTGAGCTGAAGAGCTGAGGGACAGTGCCCAGGCCCAGAGTTCAGGCTCCATGACCGGACCAAAAAAAAATAGTAAATATTGTTTTTTTGTCTTTCTTATTCATTTATCTGTATTTTGAGGGGGAAAGAGAGGCACAGAAATAAAGGGACAAAGAATAAACAAATGCAGCAGTGGTATTCACTAGACACCATGTTCCAAATGAACTATACAACTTGTGGGTGGTGACAGAAGGAAAAAATTAGGAGGGAGTAAAATGTACTCATTACCTAAATGCTAACCCCTTTGTACATCACATTAATAATGACAATAAAACATGTAAAAATTAAATAGGGATTTTCCCTTTTAAGAAACTGAATACATCTCTAGTGCCTGATAGTATATACTTTCTCTGCTAGGTATTTTATTATGTTTAGTATTTCCAATGTCTGTATTTTGTATTACATTCAATGTCCCTCTGGTGCTGTTTAAATTACACAGCATATACATTAATAAATATAGTACAGTTGATCTCTATGCCTTGTTAATACTCTCAGTAGGCTTTCCAGCTTGAGTTAGTAAAGATGCGGAAACATAGCTTTGCCTCAATCACTGGAGTGTTTCATTAAAAGCAGCATCAGACACATAAAGGAGAAATATAATTGCTTCACATAACTCAACATTGGATTTTTGCATAAATATATATACACATGAATGCGAAACAGGATCATGATTCTGCATTGTCTCATTTTTCTATACATTAGAATAACTACACACATGTAACAAGAGTGACCCTTTCTGATATAAATCCACTGGATGACTTCCACACACATCTTTAGATCATGGAACAGTCTTGCTGGAAGGAGATATCAGCCCTGGGTAGATGATTACTAAGTCCATGTGAGGGACGGGAGAGTGCATCCTTTTCCTAATGCAAGTTGGTAGTGAAAGGAGGAGAGAGCCGGTTATTCCTGGACATTCATATAAGATCAGATGGTATCTCCGTCAAATGTCAGCCTTGTGGAGGAGAGACCCAGGCCAGCACTGAGAGACCCCAGCCTCTGAATTTACGATCACGAGAGCATGAAAACGCACCATGACAGTCATGGATGGAAACCTACGGAGTGAGAGCAAAGGTGTGATAAACCTCCTGCAGATAACAGCCATCTGCCGGTTGCTGTGGCTTGCACCTGTCCTCCCAGTGACTCAGGAGGCTGAGCTCTGAGGACCGAGGTTCAAAGCCAGCCTGGGCAGCAAAGTCTTTGAGTTCCTTAATTTCAATCATCCACCAAAATGTTGCTATTTCAAACCTTTGCTACTGAAACTCAGACTCTTGAAAGACTTTCTGGCTCGTGGGAGGTAGGAGAAAAGGAAAGTTGCACAATGGCTTTTTGTAATTAACTTGAAAGCAGAGACCACCCCACGAATCTCTTTCTGCATAATGATGAATTCTGAAATCTGGAAATAGAAGGCTTACATTTCCTACCTGAGGCTTTTCTCTAGCAATTAGTATTCAATTGACTCTTCCTTTCAATACACTCTTAGTATTTCTCTCAATTATCAATGTTATTTCCCTTGTAGCAGCTCCTGAATTTTTATAGGGCCATTCTAAACAGTTCTGTATTCTTATCATTACAATGACCCTTTTTCAAATGTAATGAATTCACCCATCTGCCTAATACACTTTCCTGCGTGCTATAAAGTTCTGGAAAATTTAGATTTACTGAGTCTTTCTATAATTGTGTGCTCATTTACTCTCGCTTACTCTGTTTCCTTAGATTTTTGCCGACTCCTGGCATTACTCAAGAACACAACACTGCTTGTTACACTTTGAATACAGAACAGTCCCCACTGGCTCCTGGGCTGGAATGTGGTCCCCAGATGAGGGCTCTGTGTGTGTGTGTGTGTGTGTGTGTGTGTGTGTGTGTGTTGATACTGGGGCTTGCACTCAGGGCCTGGGCACTGTCCCTGAGCTTTTTTGCTCAAGGCTAGTGGTCTACCACTTGAACCACAGCTCTACTTCCATGTTTTGGGTGGTTAATTGTAGATGAAAGTCTCGTCTCAAGGACTTTCCCACCCAGGCTGGCTTTGAACTGTGATCCTCAGACCTCAGCCTCCTGAGTAGCTAGGATTACAGGTGTGAGCCACCAAAACCTGGTTCTCTTTCATTATGATTTTTAAACATTAGTTATGTCTATAGAGGCCCTATTTCTAACACCCACATTGAAAATGGGGATTTCAAATATGGATTCTCCTGGAAACACAAACATCCACCCCATAGCATTCACAGTTACTTATTTCTCCCAGTGTGATCTGTCCATTGGAAAATTCCTTACCTCAGGGCACTCAGGATTCCCTGTCCTGTTGGGAGCACACACTAGGCACTGGTTTCTTGATTTAATGACATGGTAAAGGCCTTTGCCAATCCAAAACCTCGGTCATGTGATGCAGTGAGAGATTTGATTGCAGCGGTCATGGGGTTCGTTGAATGACTGCCTTTGTGGTGTTTCTCAAAGTGTATTTCCAGTCTTAAAAAGTGATACATATTAGCATAGCTTATAGCTGCATATTAAAGCAGTTTATGGGCATGGGTAGTTTGTTTTGTTTCTGAAATCCAGAAGGGATTGGGAGCTGGAAATCCAGACAATAACAGTTTGAGGCCATCTCAGACAATAAAGTTATTACTACCTCTTGTCTACCAAAACCTAGGTTTGGGGATGCTTTCCTGCCATGCCAGGTAGATAGGTGGTGTCAGGCAGATGACACCTGTCCAGGTTGTTTGGGCAGAAGCTCTGACACCCTATTCAGGTAACAACAAACAAAGAGGACCAGGGTGTGGCTCAGGTGGAATGCTGCCCTCCACTGTGGGACCCTGCTTCCAAACCACAGGACTGCCAAAGAAACAAGGTGGTTACATAATCAAGTGACTCTCAAAAATACTGCATGAAACTAAGTAATAAATACTGTTTATTTGATCACATTTTTGGCTTCTCAACTGGATAATAGGGTTTTCTGAGAGTGCTGGATCAGTCTTTCTTTCCTGCTTAGAAATCCGAGAACTATTATGGTATTTGGTACAAAGCATACTATAAATAGTTATTTTCATGTAAATCATGTTATTATGCTAATGAACCACAGGAAGATTGAAGTATCTCCCCACTAAATAATTTTAAAATAGTTATGGTTTTGAATTTATAATATGTAACAAGTACACAAATTTGAACTGATTAAAAATATGCAATAGACAAAAATACAGAAGAAAAGACTACTTGACAAATATACAAATACATAGCAAATATATAGCAAGAACACAAATTTGAGTAGACAAAAGTTACAGAATAGACAAAAAACAGAAGTAAAACATCTCTCCCTAACTGTTTTCTCAGTTACTTTTCTTAAAAACAAACTCTGCTATTGGTTTATTGAAAAACTCCAAGAGAAAGTATGTGGTTATACATATGTGGAGATTTTATTGTATTTTTCTAAGTGAAGATACACCATGTTCTTGCTATATAACTTGATCTTTTTGCTAAGTGATGTGGATTTTACTCTTTGTCAGTACCATCTGACTTCATGCTTTAAGCAGCAATGTGCTATTTCACTGTAAGACCCCCACATAATCTATTTTATTCCCATTTGATTGGGTTTTTTATGGATGTAGGGTCATCATTCCATGAATGTAAGTATCTAGATAAGATGTATTTCAGAATAAGACTTTACTGAGTCATGGTGGTTGTGAACTGTGAAATCCAGTAGATTGCCTCAGTGCTGTCTATGCAGGTTCTGTGACTTTATCCACAGTGAGTTGGAATCCACGTGTCCCTCTGAGGGACAACACAGTACTGCCCTGTCACCCAAATCATAAAACCTTTGTGAATTACCACCATGCAGAGTGGATTTTTATGACTTTTAAATTTATTCTGATGCTAGCAGCAGCATTATACCCTATTTGGGAATTTGTGCTTTTCCTCTTTTTGCATAATAAGCTTGCTTTCCTATTTCATACCTTCCTTTTGTTCTTCCTTTAATTTTATAGTGTGGAATGCTTTCTGGTTTGCTCGCTAACATCTTCCACTTCGTAAATGTGTGTGTTTGTGTTGTGTGCACACACATGTGCCAGGTGCCAATGGCTTTTTCCTTAAGCAGACTATTTTAATTAATCATCCTAAATGCTCAAGGTAAGCTTACAAGTTGCCCCCACTTTAGAAATGAGGAGATAGGTTCACAAAGATTTAATGCTTGTGGGAAGGCAGACAGGCACCCAAGACTCAAAACCATTTAATCCTGAATCTAAACTTTGTTTCCTTAAATAAAAACTTTCTGATTGTAATCAATGTATCATGGTAGTGTCATCAATTCTTTGTGTTATAATGTGTGCTATGAATGTAATTTGATGAAAAGGAAATCTCTCATCATGTTTGTTTGAATATGTATCTACCTATCTATCCATCCATGGGCAACAACATCCTAAGGTATGAATATTTTCTATAACTCTAATTTTAATGAAGATGTTTTAGATTGTTCAAATACAGATGTAAGTATTTTCAAGAGAAAAGACACTGGACTCAACAACTTGCTGGACGGTAGGTATATGATGTGGTAGTGACACACAGCAAGTACACCGCTATCTAGGCAGGAGAGGATTGCTTAAGACTTCCCCTTCTTTAGAATCGGCTGCACTCTGCACCACCTGCAGGATACACAATAGGCCATTTCCATTGAGCAGAGGAGAACCCAAAGCTGGCACAGGTTGGCATCTCCTTCTAGTGGCTGGCAGCTGAAACTGGCGTCTCAACCACCATCCAGCGGAAGCCCAGCGCCCACTCTCGCTTCCCAAGAAAAATACTGTCAGACTCTGCTGAATAAATAAACATGTCAATAATGATTTGAAAACAATCATTTCAAATCTCGATTGAGATGATCTCAATCTCAGCTGAAGTAATTGCCTCACTCTGTGCAGCTGTGAGGGAGATTTGAAGAAAGGCATGCACACCTGCATTTGACTCCTCCTTGTGGGACAGAGCGAGGCTCTCGGGAAGAAGGAAGACAGCATTCCCATGTGTGATTTTATAAGCCATGTTTGAGTGAAGATGGCAGGTTTGGTTAATCTGGCTGGAAAAAGGACAACTTTCTACTTATGACAAGAAAGAGGCAGTCCCCTCAAAATCATCAGAAGACAATGACCTACTTCTCAGATAGACTGATTGGCACCCAAAGGTAATTGTTATTCACTGGTGAGGACGGACTAGGTACATTTTAGTATTAATTGTAAATTTATGCAATAGCATCTTAGACTGTAATTATACCTGAGGAGTGGTATGTCCCTAAATCTAGAAAATGAATACATTTCTTACTAAAACAATCAAATTTAATGTGATTTAATGCTATTGAAATGTTTTAGGAAATGTATCATAAATGTTTTCATTAAGATCAAATTTGTAGTTATATTCCTTTGTTGAGTCTGCAAGGGACAAATGAAGCATGATAATGCCCATGACAAAGTCCATTCTTGTTTCATGGAAGTATGTTTATCATCATAGATGGCTGCAGGTGTGGCTGTTGGGTAAGATCACACAAGCCTTATTTGAATCTAGATTACAGAGCCATGGAATATAGATTTGCTTCTTGTTTCTCAGTCCCCTTGAAAAAGGGAAGGTATAATATCGAGTTTTTAAATGTCTTATGGTTTCTAATAAATTTCTAATAAGTCTAGCTGCCAACTGGTAGACGTGCTATCATTACAAGCTCAGGACTGTCTCACGGAATGTTCTCACACAGAGCTGACCAGCAGAGGCATTTGGATAAGGGCTAAGATCACTTCTGAAAGGTCTCAATAATTCATCGCTTCAGTCATTTGTTCATTTCAAATGCCAATTACATTCATTCCAAGCGACTGTCCCCATCTAGGCTCTGCAAAGCCCTTCCCACGCATCCTTTTGCCTGATTCTGTCTTGTTAAGTCATCCTCAGAAATAGCACCTGAATCATGCGCCACTTAATTCTGTCTAACATTTTATATATATGTGTGTGTTTGTTGTTTTAGTGCCTATTTTCACTGTGAAAATATCATCTTTGCAAGGGCACGGGTGTGAATTTGTTTTGGTCTGCATAAACAATGTCTTGAATTATGTGGGACACAAGTGCCAGTGATCATAAATGCTTGAGTAAGCGATGAAATAAATCTTTGTACAAAAATGCATTCGTATTAATATGCTCTTTCATCCTTAGGAATATACGCAACATGTTTGCTTTGTTTTGGTTTGGGATATTTTGACACTTAAGACAATGAGACAATGAATTTCTTTGTACACAGACCGTTGCATAGTTTTTTGCTCCTCTCCTGAGTAGGAGATCTAAGAGGGACACAGCGTGACCAGACGGTTCACATTCCACCACTTCTTAAATATTTTGACACCACATGAAGAAGCGTTGGCACCATTGCCCGTCGCCTGCTGATAACTCAGAAGATAATTTGTTCAATTGAATGTGTTTGAATAAAGAAGTGCGTGAATTAAACAGAAGACACTCAGACAAACAGTCAGGGCAGGCTTCGTAAGCACTGTTTTTTCACTTTGTTTTTTATTATGTTAATTGTCCAAAGGGCTTTTATTATGATATTTCAATGCACGCACACTACGTACTTTGAGCACATTCACCCCTTCTAGTGCTCACCCTCATTCCCTACCCCATACTTCCCACTTCGTACTTCTACTACCATTCACTTCTAGGGTCTGGATTCCACACGGAATGCAGAATCTATGCAGAATTTGTCTTGCTCAGCGAATCTGATGAGCTCTAGTTCCATCTATTTTCCTGAAAAATAAAAGACATGATTTCATTCATGCTAATGGCTGAGCCATTGTGTCTACATACCCTGTAGTCTTTATGTGTTTACCAGCTGACGGAGGCCTGTGCTTTTTCCGGGTTGGCCTCTTGTGAACAGTGTGTTTACAACCTGGCGTCTTGGCTCTCTGCTGACTGTGAGTGGACACTCCTATTGTTCACCAAGATGCCCAGGGATGGTACCCAAGGATGGACAAGCTTATTCCTGGATCTTCTTCCTGTTCCATTGGCCTATATGCCTAGTTCTGCGCCAGCTCTGTGCTGCTTCTGCTATGACAGCTCTTTAGCATCATTTGAAGTCAGACATTGTGAACTCGCAGTTGTCTTCTGTGAAGCCTCCACACTGACCTGTAATTTGCATAGCCACCAACAGCATCCTCACAGCTGGGTTGCTTGTTTTCTTGGTAAGCCCTTCTCGCTGGGTTGAGATTGAATCCCAGTGATGTTTGGATTTGCACTTTATTTAGGCTAAATATGTTTAACATTTCCTCATGTATGTATTCATTTGCACATGCACTAATTAGACTGTTTGGTACATGGGGGTTTAATTTATGGAGCTCTTTATGTGTTTGGGACATGAATACTTTATCCAATGATTAGCCAACAAGGATTTTCTCCCATTTCTGCCTGCTGCCTCCTGATTCTGCCAGCTCTTTCCTTTGCTCAGAACAGGCTTTGCAGTTTTCTAGAACCACATTTGTCCATTCTTGCTCATTTCCTGAACTATTGACTCCAATGAAAAAAAATTACCACCTACCAGGTATCTTTCAAAGTTTTCTCTTTATTTTTCTGGTTAAATTTGCTAGTCTTATATCCAAGATCTATTTGGAACTGACTTTTCTAAGGAGGAAATAGCAATCTAATTTTAGTCTTCACATGTAAAAACCCAGTTCTCCTCACACAACGTGTTGAAGAAGCGATCCTTTTTCTCAATATAGACGTTTTAGCACCTTTGTCAGAATTGCCATGGCTGTGGCAGTGATGGCTTATTCCTGGTTCTTCTTCCTGTTCCCTGGGCCGATATGCCTCGCCTGTACCATGCTGCTTCTGCTACTATGGCTCTTTAGAATCATTAGAAGTCAGACATTGAGAAGCTAGCATTGCTCTCTGCTGAGCATTCTCCATGGCCTGTTGTGTTACCAAATAAATCTTAAGGCCAAGTTTTCTACATCCATGAAAAATGACATTGTAATTTTGATAGGGCTTTCATTGAATGTATAGACAGCTTTCAGTAGAGTAACAATTTTTATGCTATACAATTCTGACAATCTATGAACACAGGAGGTCTTTCCATGTTCTAGTATCTTCTTCAAAGGATGCCTTCAGTAGCTCATAGCTTTCCATATAGATTCTCTTGACCTGTTTAATTAGATTTCTTTCTTTCTTTTTTAAAAATCTATTTTGGTATTATAATTGAAAAATTTCCCCCTGATTCTTTCTCAGCCTATTTAGGACACAGAAAATCTACTGTTTTTTATGTGTTGATGGTGTATCCAGATTGTATAAAGTAATTTTATAAACAGGGATAAATCCATGGCTTGAATCAACATCAAACTTATAAAACTATTGAGGTGATATATAATAAAGACTGTGGTTGAATGTAAGCACACAGCAGGTAGAGAGGTAGAACTTCAAGGAGGTTTTGGAATAATCTTTGTTCTTGTTGAAGCCAATGGCTGTCAGAATAAACAACAGATTAAAACACTCAATCAGCAAAGATGGTCCCTTATTTTAGATCTTATCCAAATGAAGATTAGTGTCAATGTATTTAGTGCTTATGCCATTCAGCTTACTATATTATATGCAAACTAAATTGCTCTCTGAGGGCATGTTAAGAAATTATAACGCAAAAATCATGTCTCAGAGGGCACTTCTCATTTAAAATATAAGAATGTTGGGGCTGGGAAGGTGGCTCAGTGGTAGAGCACTTGCCTTGCATGCATGAGGCCCTGGGTTCAATTCCTCAGCATCACATAAACAAAAAGAAAAAAGCTGGAAGTGGCATTGTGGCTCAATGGTAGAGTGCTAGCCTTGAGCTGAAGAGCTGAGGGACAGCGCCCAGGCCCAGAGTTCAGGCCCCATGACCGGACCCCCAAAAAAAATATATATATATATAAGAATGTGCAGCATTCTCATTTTGTATTGCTAGTCAATAAAAACCAATATCTGTTAAAGAACAACTCCTAAACCACGGAGAACTGCTAAGCTCACTTCGGCCTGTTAGCATGCTAGGCACTTGGATGTTGTCCATTCTTGTGTGCCGTAGAAAGACAAAAACCCTGTTTGTGTGTGTATGTGTGTGTGTGTGTGTGTGTGTATGCTAGAACATGCTGAGGCAATGCCATCTATATCAGTGCCCAACCTGTCTGAAGAAGAAGAACCATAACCACAGGCAGTCACAACTGAGGGCCGAGTGAATGCGGTGTGGTGACAGCCCAGGTGCTCAGGGTGAGGCCGGGGGTGCGTGTGGTCAGTGCGGAGTGGGGTTTGCTGGACACCGGGGGGACACAGAGCTGGAAGAGGTGAACAGCAGGATGCACCATTAATAAGAACATTAAAGACAGCAGGTGGGAGTCACGAAGTGATGTTCACTCACGGGGAGCCACGTAGGCTGGCTGCAGCGAGTGAGCAGGGTCACCAGGAATGAGCCCACCTGAGAGGAGGGAGAGCCACGTCCAGCCCCCCTGGCGGTGGGAGGGGGTCCGTGGAAGGCTCGTAAATGCAGGGGCTGTGATTCCTCATCCTGCTCCCCCAGAAAACGCCCGGCATCTCTGCCTTCTGCCTGTTTCCAGAACTCTCCAGCCAAAAACGCCGGATTGATTGAATAATGACGGGTAAATACTGATTTCTCGGGAAGAAATCCACATCTTGTAGTCGCCTCTCCAGTCACCCTAGTTTTCTTCTACTGAGAGGACAGGAGTAAATACAAGAGGGCTCCTCTTATCTCTCTTTAATTATTCCTCAATAAATTACACAAAAATAGAATTGACACAGGAAGGCAGCACACCTACTCTCTGCTATTAATAATAAACAAGCAGTGAAACAAGTAATGAAACCACTCTTAAAGATGAGGCCCGCAGCTCACACACAGCTCAGGTTGCTAGCTTCGTGGTTCCATGACCATCCTCTGGTATGACATGCCTTCCATGTGTGCATTCGTGCCAGCAGACAAGAGAACAGACTTGCACCCTTTCACTTCTGCTTTTGGTCCAAATTCAACTTTCATTCACAGTAGAGGTTTTCTGAAGTCATCTGTTCCCACGTAAGCGTTCTGTCCCTAGGTGCATGGCATCAATCTTGCAACTCTAGTAAGCGCATTGCCTCTTCCGTGGTTGTCTGGTGTTTGTAAAGTAGTGCATGTAGCCTGTTGATGTACTAAGGCCTGGGTCAAGGCCATCCCCGCTGTCAGAGCTATATCTTCCTCACAAAGTGGCTGTTTCTCTGGGAAATCTGCGGGTGTCTCTTGGGTTAGGATCAAAGCTGCCGGGCCTGGGAGCGCCAACCTGCCTGGTGCTGGTATGGTGCAGTCTGTGACTTGCCAGGCCCTGGAAGGGTCTAGGTCATGATGTCGTGTTCAGAGTGGGGATGTTTGCTGGTGGTGTACGTCCTCGGAACCCTTAGAGGTCACAGGATCGGAGAGAGTTTTAAGTTCTTACATGAAAGTTCTTCACATATTTCACCTATGCTAAAAGTGACTTGTTTGAGAACAACTTTAATGGTAAGTGCTTTGGGAATTATAAAGAGGAGGAGGGGATAGAGAAAAAAGAGAGAGGGGGTCAAACCAATAAATAAATCACATTTGAAAATATGAGCGGTTGACTCTTGGTTTTTGTTGAACACACATGGAGTATTCTTGGTCTAGAATAAAAGGATAAAACCATGTTCTTTGCAGAAGTGTGGGTAGAAGCAGAAGTTATTAGGTTATTGTAATAAGCCAAAACCAAAAACAAACAAGAAGGCATGTACTGTGTTTCCCACTCCTCTGTGGAAGCTGAATGGTGGATCTCACAGCCACTGGAGTTTAACAGTTGTCACGACAGAATGTGAAGAACAGAGGGGATAGAAGAGGAAGCTCCAAACACGAGAGCAGGGGGCACTCCTGCCTCTCCTGGTTGTGAGTAGCATGGCAGGAAAGCTGCTGCTGATCTATCCGAAACAAGTAGACAGGACGTGCACGCCGGCAGCCCCAGATCTGATGATGTGAGGACAGAGTGGAGTTTAGAACCCTTCTTTGATCTTTACAACTCAGATGGATGTATCACTTTATCATAGCACAGCACTGAAAGATGTATGAAATATTACATCTTCATCTATCAAGAGTAGAGTCGTGCAAAAGTAAAAGGTTAAATAAAATGGAGGCTCGTGTCCTGGCAGTTTTGGCAGGGATCTAGGACCGTACAAGATTGCTGCTGTTGCGTTGTTCTCAGTTGACATGTGAGATGCAATGCCCAGGCCTGAAGCCTTAAGTAGGAGGAGTTTATTCTGCAAAGAACAGAATTAGGATGTAAAGGAATCCTACTGGGCAAGGGTCCCCGTTTCCTTAGAATGCGACCTGAGTGTTTCTATCACTTAGGAGGTGTCCTAACTGCAAACTGAACACTGATCACCCCAGGGAGGGACTGGGGAGGACTCAGGACCCTTGTGTGTCTCCTTGGGCACTGTTAAGAGGGGGTCTATGTCAGCATCCTTTCCCTTTAGCAAACCTGCCTTGTATCAGTGCTTCATAGTTGTGTTCATAATATATCTAAAAAGGTGTTTATGAGCCTGGTGCCAGTGGCTCACACCTATCATCCCAGCTACTCAGGAGGCTGAGATCGGAGGATCATGGCTCAAAGCCAGCCAGAGCAGGGAAGTCTGTGAGACTCTTTTCTCCAATTAATAGACAAAAGGCTGAAACTAGAGCTGTGGCTCAACTGGTAAAGCTCTAGCCTTGAGAAAAACAACAACAACAACAAAACCCCACAAATCTCAGGGATAACATCCAGCTCTATGTTCACAGGACTGGTACTGACACACAAAATGTCATTTATGATTAACCTCTTGTCTCCCCTACTTGATTTTCTATATGATTGTATTAATGTGTCCCCATAGTCTTGAAAGCGCCCTTACACAATAGATATATATGAGTGTTTTCAGAGGTGTTTTTAAATTAATTTAGCACGACCTGAAAATCCCTAGAAATAATGTATCTGCCGTTTAGATAATTGAAAGCTTTTAACAAATACTTATAACACCCGAAGTGCTCCTTTACTTAGACCCACTGTAAACTATTACAGTAAGATTCTGCAGGCTGCCTATTTACCAATGACTTTGGAACACCCTTGAAGACCTCTTTCGTGGATCTGTGAGGAGAGCCACTCTGTGCCCGTTTCTACGCTGGAAGATGAGTGAAGGCCAAGCAGCCTGGCCTCCTTGGTGTACAGAACCACAGCTATAGCTCGGCCCTGCCTGGTGCTCGGCCCTGACTAGGGCTCAGCCCTGCCTGGGGCTCAGTGTGCCTGACCTTTCTCCCTCATCAACTCCTTGGCTCCGGGCTCTCAGAAAGGATCCAAATCTCTTTACCTCATGAGCTGGTAATTTTTCCTTCCAGTGTTAGAGCAAATCTCCCACTTCACCCTGCGTGCTGAGACAATGCAGGAGTTCTTTGTTCTCAGCACATCTCATGTTTTTTTCTTCCATTCTTTCACGCCATTGGAGGATTGGAATTGACTTTCTTGTCTAAAACCTAGAACGGTAGTTTTTATTCAACCTCCTTTCATGCAGTTTACCAAAATGAATACCAAGAAACTGGAATATGTGTGGCTATTCGGGGGGGTGAGGCCGAGGAGAGGGGCAGATGAATAGAGGGAGAGGGGAGGATACAGTCATAGTACTCACTGTGGATGCACAGAGATGGAATGTCATGCGTAACAACACGGTGGTAGCCTCCGTGTGTCACTGTGCAGCCTCTGGCCCAGGCACAGGGTCTCCCCGGGTGTGTGGAGAGGAGGCCGCGTGAACCGCGTGAGCACCAGTTGCATTCACACAGCAAAGTAGGTCACAGGAATAGAGAACGGAAATAATAGTGGCTGTGAAGTATCGTGAGTAGAAAACCAGCTTATCCTGGGGACGGGGATGGGACTGGTGTGGGCCACGCTTCTCTAGGCACCAGTGCAGATTGGGAGAAGTGACCAGGCCATGTCTGTGTCTCTCATTCATTATTCTGCCCATGTATGTGTCGGGGACGGGGTGGTAATAGAAGAAAGAAGCACATGGAAGCAGTAGTTTGACAACAGTTCCAATGATCCAGGTGGTTAGCAAGCTGAGCACAGAGCAGCGGCATCGGCACCAGCAACGTTGGGCTCCATCCAGCTCGGCCACTTCCCGGTGGTGCCATGCGGGCACATTTGTAATCTTGGCTGTTTCTTAGCTCCTAAAATGGTACCCACCCACGCCATGACCCCCACCGTCCACTTCAGTGGCCTGGATGCCGACACTGAGAGAAACCAAGGCCAGTAACCCCCGGGGAGGGGGTACAGGCACTTGGCTCTCGTTGTTCTTGTAGAAGTCTGCAGGCCATGCAGGATGCGTAGCTCCTGTGGGCTCTTGCATGTTCTGTCAAGTCTGGTTCCACAGATCATCTCTGCTGCTCCTGTTACAAACTCAGCTCAGGCCCTCTGGCCACCTGGACATGTGCTGGGCACTGGGACCCAGGCTATAAAAGCATTTCCTCACAAGCTCCTATGTCATGCTGGACACTGGCCAAAGCACGTCCCGAGGACATAGATAGCAAAGGGTAGAAAAAAAATCCTGTCCCATTCCTTGAGGGAAAATCAGATGCGCTCAGCACAGAGCCTTGGGCTTTCCTTCCACAGGCCAACCACACCAGAGCACACCACGCTGCCCTCCATGGTAGTTTATTGTGTGAGTTAGTCCGGACAGTGTGGTTTTACTGAGTGATGCCTGCCACTCCACGTGGGATGTTGCTGGCTGATGGGAGCTGAGCCTCCCGACACAGAGGATGTCTCATCACCGCCATCTTCCCAGACTGGCCTGCTTCTGTTTCACACAGCCCAAGCTTTCTTCCCAACACCAAAGCACAGGGGGGAGCCAGAGCACGGTGGGGGAGGGGTGGGGAGAACTAGCTTTCGGGCATTTGTAATTTCTGCTTGGAGCCCATGGTTGGATTATAGAAATTCCATCTGCCATTCCCACCCCATCCCGATTCCCCACGTGAAGAGCAATGAAATGAAGGCTCAGACAAACCCTGTGAGAGGGTAGAGGAGAAGATACCTTCAGCCCTGAGAAGAGACAAAACCATCATGAAGGGCAGGAAGTTTTCAAACTGTCATATTTGAAAGCCCAGCCGGCAGGAGCTCACAGCCTCTGGTGAGCTGTGACTGGCTGAGTGTCTGGAGGCGAGCCCTGCAACTGGCCACTGGGGAAGTGGAATCTGAAGACGCTGCA
>NW_012267368.1:4772636-4887778 GCF_000151885.1 Dipodomys ordii | reverse complement strand
GGAGGAGGAGGAGGAGGAGGAGGAGGAGGAGGGACACCAGGCGCACTGGTTGCTGTGGCCCCGGGGACGGAGGGTACAGGGAGGTGCAGAGGCCCGGCATCCAGTGGAGTCTCCCATGCTGGGTTTGGAGGGTGGTGGAGTGAAGGATGAATCCTCAACTCTAAGCTGGGCTGTGTGGGTGACGGCTGATGTCATTACCCATGGGCTGGAAGGTGATATCCTTTGTGTACATTAAATTCCATCTCCTTCCCACCCCTGTTCTCCACTCCCTTCACTCCCCTGTTCTCCACCCACTTCCTAGCCCCCAGTAGTTTCTTCCACAATCATGTCGTTCATTTTTCCTTAAGTCTGGATTCCACATGTAAGAGAGGAATGTGATTCTTGCTTTAGTCTCTCTTATTTTTCTTAGTATAATCATCTCTATCTGGGCACTGGTGGCTCACGCATGTAATCCTAGCTACTCAGGAGGCTGAGATCTGAGGATCATGATTCAAAGCCAGCCTGGGCAGGAAAGGCCATGAGACTCTTATCTCCAATGAACCACCAGAAAACAGGAAGTGGTTGGGGCTGGGAAGATGGCTCAGTGGCAGAGCGCTTGCCTTGCATGCCTGAGGCTCTGGGTTCGATTCTTCAGCACCACCTAAGCAAAAAGAAAAAAGCCAGAAGTGACGCTGTGGCTCAAGTGGTAGAGAACTAGCCTTGAGCTGAAGAGCTGAGGGACAGCGCCAGGCCCAGAGTTCAGGCCTCACGACTGGACCCAAACCCCCCCCCCAAAAAAACCAGGAAGTGGTGCTGTGGCTCAAGTGGTAGAGCACTCGCCTTGAGCTGAAGAGCTGAGGGATGGCACCCAGGCCCAGAGTTCAAGCCCCATGACTGACCAAATAGCATAGTATAGTTCCGTTATGGCTAAATAAAACACCATTGTGAACACCTTTTCTTTATCCACTGGCCAGGTGATGGGTGTTGTCTGATGACCACAGCATGGCTCTTGTTGAGGTGGGCATCAGCAGAGTGTGCCTTTCTTTCTACTTTATGCAGACATGAATGGTTGTGTATTCTGAGTGGCACCCAGCCACATCACAGCTCTGCCGTTAGTGTATCGAGGGGTCCCTGCTGACTTTTAGAGTATTGAGGAGTCCCCTGCTGATCTCTCAGTGTATCTTAGTGGCAGTGCCTTATACCTGTGTACAAGGAGATTTGTTTTCTGTGTGTGCTAGTACTGGGGCTTGAACTCAGGGCCTTGGGGTCTCACTTGACCAATTTTGCTGAAGACTAGCACTTGACTACTTGAGCCATGGCTGCTCCTCCTGCTTTTTGCTGGTTAATTGGAGGTAAAAGTCTTACAGATTTTTCTGCTTAGACTGCTTTGAAGCACGATTCTCAGATCTCAGCCTCCTGAATAGACAGGACTCCAGGCTTGAGCCCTGACACCTGGCTGTTCTTCCACATCTTCGTTAGCATCTGTGTTTATTTTCTGTAGCACACAAAAGAGAACTGACAGGCCTTCATTCAGCTTCCTTTACTTACCCAATTCTGGGCTCCACAGACCTGTGGGTTAGACTGACATAATCTGGTTGGATTATGTGGGGGAACTATTTAGTGAAAGACTATGAGAAGCATGAGAATATGATAACGTGTGCCAGAACTTCCTCACTGGAATACATAACACTTTGCTTGGGGATAAAACAGCTAATATTCCAAAGCCAACGGTTAAGTACAAAATCTGTTCATGGAAGGCCGGCATTGTTACTGCACCTTGGCTGAACTCTTCAATTATGGACACTCTGCGGACACGACCACCTCTCCAAGCAAGGGATGATTTCCAGCTAAAGGGCCTAGTGTGTCCTGTCTCTGGGACCTATTTTCTGAACATCAACGTTTAATGGCAGGACACAGCCTGTTTGGTGTCTGGATCATGCAAACACCCCATGGCTCCCCAGCGCAGACTCTGTCACAGCACTCCTGTGGTGGGGATGAATCCCCTTCCCCAGCACCGCCGCCTTCTGGTGTGGTGCAGCCATCTTACCAGTCATTACGAGGCCCTGACGCAGTGCTGTGCTCACTGAGCTATGAGTCTTGCTGTGAATAACTCAGTCAAGTTGTGAAGTGCTTGATGTTCGCTCCTAACTGGTGTGAGCACTCCGGGTGTAGCTGGGCCGCCATGGCTGAGTGCAGCAACACTGACTGGAGGCCGCAGAACGGACGCCAAGACCAGCATGTTGCTCGTTTGCCAAGAGACCTCTTAGACTGCAAATCATGAGATGGACAGCCTGCATGACAAGGAAATATCTGCTTCTTTGCTATCAATTAAACTCCTTTGATCTTAGGGTCAACGTCTCCATTGAAGTCTGAGAGCTGTTAAGGGTTACTGGAGTCCCTTCAATGGCTCTAAGTGTGGAAAGCTTCACCGGGACAAATCATGCTTGCAGGGTCACTGGCCCCTGCGCTCTGAGTGTTAATCCTCCTGTGTTCTGAAAAGGGCCCCTATGGTGAATCTCTGCTCAGAAGAAAAGGAGGCCTTTGGGGTGACTGCAACTCTGCCTCTTGGAGGAGAGGATCTGCAGCCTCCATGTAGCCACACCCAAGGGACTCTCCAATAGACTATTGGTATCTAGAATGTCTACTTGCAAACACAGGGACAGGCCCAGACTTCCAGATCTCCCAGGAACGCCTGGGAAATGGCAGCTGTAGACTGTGGTCTGGAAGCTGCACCTCCTGCACTACTGCTCAGTTTATATTACTTGTATTTACAGAAATGTTCCTCTCAGTTTCATTGTGTCCAATAGTTGCGCAAGTTTTGAGAACCCAGCAACTCAAGGATGCTCTTGATGATTTATTGCAAAGGTCTTAAGAAGAACCAAGGTGTAAAAATGTTGAAATAAGTTATTTACTGTAAAGGTGATAGACCGAGGGGTGACAGTTGCACGATGCGGGTAAGGGGTACATTTCCTTTGGAACAGTGATACCCTTCCCTTGTTCTCCCCCAGGTTTTCCCTTCCTGACTCCCTAACCCCCAAGTTGTATAGTGAAATATTTTAATTTTAGTATTTTTCTGAGTCAGTGGGTCCCAAATCCCCTTTATCCTGAGTGATTAACATCTGCTGGGATCTAAAACAGATATGGACAAGGCACGTCGCCTTCCTAGGACTGTGATGAGAGCCTTTAGCAAGAGACGGGGCTCTGGTTGTGATATGAGGATGCAGAATGCAGTCATTCTGTCCTAACAAGTTAAAAGCTGAGCCCACTGACGGACCACAACAGAGAGGAGGGCGCAGGGCAGCCTTCTCTCCTCAAGACTGGAGAGACCAGTGGGAGAGCTGCGCTCAGCTTGCCCGAACAGAGGCCAAGGGCTAACCCCCAGCACTGGCAGGAAAAACATCCTGTGCATATGGAACAATTAGGGGTGTAGCATGGACCTAGTGCAAACCCACAGCCCTGGCTAACCAAGACAGGTGCCAGGGAGCAAGGCCCAGACGCTCACCCTCCAACCCTGGAAGGAGAGGAGAGGAGAGAAGGGCCCCATTAGGGCAATAAAGATGAAAATGGTATGAGTCCCTCCCAGTGAGTCATGCAAGCAAAGACAGCAGAACATCTAAGAGGCATGAGGAGGGAGCCCTAAAACCAAACAAGGTTAATGCAAACAGTAAAACTCTGCCAGCCCGGTACACGCTACTTTGTGATTATCCAAAGAGAAGAGGAATGAATGATTTTGTCAGGAGAATAATTAAGGGAGTCTGTTGCCCACAGACACGTTAAAAAATGTCACAACAAGTTATTCAGAGAGAAACAAATAATGAAGGCAAAACACAGACAGGGAAAAAAAACGAAGGAAAAGAAGGGCAAAATTAAAGGAAAAATCTTTTGTCTTTATTTCTAAATGACATAGCAATTAAAAGTTTTTAGAAATAATATATTTGAATGCATTGAATATGTTTTACATATATGCTTGAATATGTGTGCTTGAATGTTTTATATATATGTGGACATATATATAACTATATTTGTCTATATATTAAATGACAATGACAAATATCAAGGGGAGAAATTTGGATTATTTTTGTTATCATAATATATTCATATTAAACTACCCAAGAATAGCAAAGTTTTCTTTCAAGGTGGAACTGGATTTGTAGATGTATACTGCAGACCCTGAGGAATCTGTTTGTCTGTCTGTCTATCTGTCTGTCTGTCTATCCATCCATCTATCTCATATTCTAAAAAAAAAGAAACAGAATCTTATAAATACCCAACTATGACTGCAAAGGACAGGAGAAGGTAAAAAACAAAAATAGAGATAAAGAATAAGCACAATGAATAACAAACACAGGAAACCTGTCTTATTTATTCACGAACTTACTCTATGTTTTTGACCAGGCAGAATAAGTAATAAATAGAATGAAGAAATATCAAACACCAACATTTAGAATTGCTACACACACATCGCACGGCTGGCTATGACAGAGAAGGGCTGAGTCCTTGGGTGTATTGAAGTTGTGTGATCTGTTTGAGTACTTTCTTACCCATAATTTCATGAAAATATTCTTCCCAAAGCAAGGGAAAAGACAAGATGTTTAATTTAAGTGATTAAGTTGAAGCCTTAGGCTTATTAAAAACAGCATGCTTTAGTGGGAATTGTACGGTGTTTTGGGAAAATGAATGAAACAACCACTGTATGGAAAGTGAAATTCCCTGGAATGGTGTCCGGGGCTGTTGAGTGGTATTTTGGGGTAGTGCTTCTTCTTGTGGTAGCAATGAAGCCACTTTGTAGGGTTTCAGGCAGCGGGGCTCAGGTGGACTGAGCACAGGTTAGGAGATTCCTGAGTGCTCAGGGACTGAGCTCCGTGTTGCTCAGATGGACTGAGCACAGGTTAGGAGATTCCCATGTGCTCAGGGACTGAGCTCCATGTGCAGCTCTGTGCTCTGCCCTGCTCCAGGGTAGATTTGCTCAGTTGGCTCCTGTGGAACTGTGTGCTTGTAGACATGAAGCTTCTGCTGTAGTCCCAGACGTGGCAGGGAAGAAGAGAGCATGGATTCCATCAGTGCCAATACCAATCCATCACTGTATCAATCGTCAGTGCCAGTCCCTATCAATCACTCTGTGTCCATCGTCAGTGCCAATACCTGCCAACCACTTTCTCCACAGACAGTCCAAATTTACCAGTGAAAAGACGGATTGTCGGACTGGATTTTGGGAACCATCAGGAGTGAATTCTATGATTTTTTTTTCCAAAGCAAACATGAATTTACAAAAGTAGATAGAGAAAATGGACCACTCAGTCTCTGATAGAGATGAGGTGAGCTGAAGGCGGGGGGCAGAGGGGGGTTCTGAGGAGCGTGGAGGAGCGGAAGCGAGCTCTGAGGCGTGTGGCCGGAGGGGTATGCTCTGAGAGAAGCAGCGATGGAGCACTCAAGTTCTGTTTATTTTCTCGTGGAAATCTCACACTGATTTTCATAGTGTCTGAGCTAATGTATATCCCTAAAAGTATTTCTTAAGTATAAGCATAACTTCTGCACTTCAATGTTATAGATGCCAATCATTTAAAACAGGTTTGTTCTAAATACGTTACAGAAAAGTATAAAATACAGTATTATTATATTCTGAATATTTTTACAAATTTCAAAGTGATCAATTGTGAGTGGAGAGTCAGCTGTGTGTGTATGCGTGTGTGTGTCTAAAACAAAAGTAATAGTTTTTGTGCCAGTCCTGAGCCTTGAACTCAGGGCCTAGGCACTGTCCCTGAGCTTATTTTTGTTAAAGGCTGCCCCTCCACTTGAGCCACAGCTCCACTTCCAGCCTTTTGGTGGTTACTTCATGCTGAGATTCTCAGATCTTAGCCTCATGAGTAACTAGGATTGTAAGCAGGTGCTGTCCAGCCAAAAACAATTTCAAATCATAAGAAACATTGGACATAGATGAGCCATGAGTGCTCCATGTACAGTATGGATTTTTAAATATAGTGTCATCATTCTCCATAGTGTATTAGCTGCCCTTTAATCTTTTTTAATTCTATCTAGGATATGTGTCCTTTCTCTTGGTAGTGTAATTTACAGTGTAACTTGATTTACACGCATCATGTTCAAATGTCTTGTCATCTTAGCATGTAGGTACCCTGGTTTTTATTTTACAGATAAGCGAGATGCCCGGAGTGGCTAGCTGCTCACGAATGCCTTACCAGACGCCGAGTGGCGGATCAAGGCTGGCCATCCTGGCACTCTAGCCTCTGCGTCTGACTGGTGAACGTGAACGGCTCATCTCTCCCGCTTAGCTCTGTACCAGTGACTTCTCCTTAATAGCCATCATTGCTTAACGCGCTTTCTGACAAATGCTCTGTCCCTTGGTCCTGGGTTGCTGGAACAAACCATTCCTTTAGGTCAAGCTAAAACTCATGTTCAGAGGACAGAAGGTTGTGTGAGGAAAGGGAAAATATTAAATAAGTCACAGTCGTAGAAATAACCACTGAAATTAAGCAGTGGTGATACCCTTCATTTATGTGTTACTAAAGAGCTGCTTTGAATCTTGACCAATGCTGGGTACTAGATTACTAGTGCTAGGTTACTAGGTACTAGGTAGTAAGTTAGTACACTGAGCAGAATGAAGAAGCTTCCCCCCAGGCGGGAAGAGACTGGTAACACATGGGATCTGGAGGTCGAGGACTTGGTCAGTGGCTGTTTCTGGGGGGTCATGGTGGAGCTGGGAATCATAACTTGCCACCATCGCCTGCAGTCTGAGCTGATACTTGAATATTGGGGGTAAGTTTGTGCAAATACCCCAGGAAAGAAACATGGTCTATTTTGGTGAATTCATTTCAGCCTATGGGTAAAAACTGTACTGGAAATTGATGAGGCTCCCGGAGAACAGAAATGAATTTACTTAAATTAGATACATTCTCCTCTGGACAAGGCTCTCTGAGTTTATCCCCCAAAGGCTTCCTGTTCTCTTAGTGTGTCTCCCTTCTAGTTCTCTGAGCACGACTGAATGTGATGATATGAATTGGCGATTCCTTGTATACGGACACTCCCTGTCACGCCATTGGGAAGACATTCTCAGCCACCTCATCACCTTCCAGAGGTGCCAAGAATACCTCTTATGCTCAATTATTCAGGGAAATATGGCAACCATTAAGTTTACTCTACACCTTGAAGTCCCTCATTAATTTACCACCTGGTAACATTTAACGCAGTCCGGGAGAAGCTTTGAAGATATCTCAATACAACTTTTGAGTCCTAGCTATATTAAAAGTGTGACTATTTTTCCTGTAATCTCCCAGGGGACGGACCCGCTGTCCGGAAGACCTGCATACAGTGAGGGTGGCCAGCTGTCAGGGCTGCTGGCCTGGTCAGGGGGCATGTGGCAGGTGGTGGAGTCGCTGATGGCATCAGTGTGGACCCTTGGCCAAGACAAGAGTTGTCTTCCAACATGGCGCTGTGCTCTCTTACTGGAAACACACTTGAGAAAAAGCAACTCTCCAAGAAATCAAGTTAAAAAGCCCAAAGCCGAGCAGATCTGAGGATCCTGTTAGGCCTTCACCCCTAAACCACTTGCGTCTGCAACAGTGGCCTCTGCAGGTGACCCCCTTTCCAAGGTCACCTCAAGGTCACGAGGTGCACGTAGAAACCAGCGGGCCATGGCCTGCAGCTGTGTTGAATTCAACAACAAATCAAGACCTAGGCAGGAGTCTCATGCAAGTCTCCACTCCTATCTCTAGTGGGCCACAACTTGATCCTACAGCAAAACTGTTACAAAAAAAAAATTGTGTAGCCAGACATGATCCCTTTCAAGCAGGAATGGCTGTGGGGTGGCATTAAGTATTTACTACAGTTGCACTGGGCTCAGGGCACTTGGGAGGGTTAAGCTTTAGAAATCTGATGATCTGAGAATTAATATCTTAATTGCATTCCCCTTTGTTATGCCAGAGATTTTTTAACTTAACTGCATCTGATTGGTTTCTGCCACTGCTTTATTTAACTAGATTTCTAAGAGTGTTGCTCCAAGTATTGATTAGTTAATTGTCCACGGATTCATTGTTTACATTTAGAGTCAATTTTTTCATTATTGCTTTGACTGTTGCTTTATTGTTTTATCCTGCCCTATGTTGTATAGAGGTTTCCCCAAATTTCTATTGTTTGCCAAAATAAATCGCTTATTTCATATACACTCTTCTACACACTGACGTTCATCTCATTTGCTTGAGAGAATGAAACAAGTGTACTGATTTTCTGTGCAATCTCCATTTCCAAAGCTCATGGGGGTTATCATGATTTAACGCCAATGTTTATTATTTCAGTCCCCCTTCAGGTTTGTATTCTTTATAATTGTCCTCTCAGTGAAAGAGGATAAATTTTCTACTCACAATTTACAACACTTTAATGATGTTTTCATTCATTTTTTCTGTAGACATGGCTTTAAATTCATGATGATGGCAGGTATTTGAAGATGCGATTATTATTATTTTTTGTTGTAAGAATAGAATAGCAAACATATATAAAAGTTTATGTTTGCAAGAATTTAAGATGTAATGTTAAACCATTTGTTTTCTACTTAACACATACTGAACATTTGCTGTACATTGGAATAATAATACTGTACAAAATTCAGATTTTAATAAAAATTACCTGATGAATCTCAGATGATGGTAGCTCAAGCTTGTAGTCCCAGCTTTCCAGGAGGCTGAGATCGGAGGATAGTGGTTCAAAGCCAGCTGGGGCAAGAAAAGCTGTGAGGTTCTTATCACCACTGAGCCAGACCTGTTGCTGTGGCTCAGGTGGTAAAGCACCCCTAACCTTGAGGCTCAGAGTCAAGGCCCCAAGTTCAACCTTGGCACCAATATTCTTCCACCTTACATCTGAATGCCTTTCTGTAATGTTCCTGCTTTACTGAAAGGATGTCACACAAGCATGCAATATTCACCATCTCTCCTTCCTTTTTACTTTTTTGTCCCATTTCTTTGGTGCATCACCATCATATAAAAGAGCCCCACTGTGGAATTTCCATGCATGCACACGGGCACCCATTGAAGTTCACTCTCCAATTATCCATCAAAATGCTGGCCTGATGATGTGGCTCAAATGGTAGAGCACCAACGGTGAGCAAAACAGCTAAACCAGAGCTTGTGTCCCTCAGTTTAAGCCCCAGAACTGGTACCAAAACTAAAAACAAAAAAGAAGCAAAGGGATTATGGGTTCTTAAGAAAAGCAATGATGATGGAGGAAATGGAAGAAAATGAATCTGACTTTTAAAAAGAGAATTAAAAAAAGTGTGTGTGTGTGTGTGTGTGTGTGTGTTTGTATTCAAGCTTCAGATCAGGGCCTAGAGCCCTTGCTTAGCTTTTTCAGTTCAAGGTTGGGGCTCTATCACTTGAGCCACAGCTTCACTTCCAGCTTTTGGTTGTTAGTCACATGGACTTTTCCTTCCCTGGGCTGGCTTCATCCTGTGCTTCTCAGATTGCCACCAGCTCTTAGCTATTTTAAATAATTTTAGCTTCGAATTTTCTCAGTCTGGATTTCATTACAAAAAGAGATTTTATATTGTGGATGTCACTGAGGTCATTGTTTCTACTACAATAATGAGCTTAGAATTTGGGAATGATTGCCAATCCAAATGTAGTTTCCTAATATTTACAAGGGTTAAGACAACCCACCGAGTGTGTGCTGAGTGTGCCTTTCAGCAATCTTGTTTTTTTTTTTTTTGCTGTATAGATTGCTCAAGTTCACATATGCCGCACTTGAAATAACACAAGATGTCTGCTTTCTAAATCAAGATTTCCACCTCCTCCACATGCTGTGTGGATATCCTAAACCCTGGAAGATAAACAAAGGCAGGTTGATGACTGCCCATGTAACTGATGAGACTCAGCTTCAATCAAACATAAAACCAGTAAGCCCTTGGATGTGACAAAGGATGATATTGAGTAGGGACGAATGTTCTAATAGGAGTTTATCTGATGTCTAATGAACGCATGGCATTACAGAATTGTATGTGACACCCATTTCCCTCCCTTGTTGTCTTTGGATAGGAAGGAGAAACAGCCAATTTTCCTCTAAAGACTCATGGCTGCATCTGCTTCTCATTTTCTTTCTTTCTTTCTTTCTTTCTTTCTTTCTTTCTTTCTTTCTTTCTTTCTTTCTTTCTTTCTTTCTTTCCTTCCTTCCTTCCTTCCTTCCTTCTTTCTTTCTTTCTTTCTTTCTTTCTTTCTTTCTTTCTTTCTTTCTTTCTTTCTTTCTTTCTTTCTTTCCTTCTTTCTTTCTTTCTTTCTCCAGGTTTTAGACTTTCAAACTATTTTGCAGACAATTTGTAGGGCTCATCTAGAACAACTTTAGTTTTTACAGTTGGCACAGAGGCTGGAGCTCAAATTCCCCATCCCAACTTGCTAATGCTTGCTGAAGAACCTGACAGCCTACCATCAATTTCCTTCTGCTCCAGATGCAATTACTAGCAGAGATTTTCATCATCATAAATGCAACAGAAAGCAGTGGATTACAAGAAAACCATTGTAATTTAATTAGTTTATCGACACACTAATACTTTTTATCTACCCACATGGACTCCTTATTAATGGGGTTGGTACCATGTGCTCTTTAAATAAACATCAGTGTCTTCTTCAAATGAATTCCATGAATCTCCAGTTATAAAACTGACTCCTAAATATTTACACATCCATATGTATATTCTAGTATTTTTCCTTTGACTGATCATGTAGGAGAAAATCAGTCTCCACTAGAATAAAAGGAATAATTTTCTTTGTGATACAAACTTAATAGTGGCAAAGCAAATGGTTCCTAAAACTTAGGAAGGTCTGCAAGATGGGTCCAGATGGAGAGTTACAATTGCCACTGAAAAGTAGAAGCAGAGTTTTGTTCTTGCCATGGCTTGTCTTTGATTACAGAGTTGAAGTGTCTTTGGCCCCATTGGGTTTGGGAGAGTAGAGGGCTAGGATGCTGTGGTGCACAGGTGAGTCTGAGATTCTGGTACCACTCTGTTTAGAACAACAAAAGGCATTAGAGAGGGAAACAGCCGGCAGAGTTCTCCCACCTTTCTCAGTGATGGGACTGAACCAGGGATCTGGGGCCTCTGCCTCCTAGCCAGAGCCTCCCATGGCCCCTGAATTACAGCCACCATCAAGAACTCACCTAAGTGAGAAGCAAACCTCTCCCAGGTTCACAGAGCCAGGAGACGAGGCGTCTGACTGCAAGACCAGCCTTGGCGCTCTGCTCCTCGGGGACAGAATTCCACCTGGCCCATGACATGCTGTCTCATATATATTTAGGACCCGAGTGGGGGAACGTGCAAGACACAGATTGCATGTGCGACAGGTATAAAGAGGAAATAATTTTGCGATGAGTAAATTTGCAAATCGTGGAAGATGCACAGTCCTCAGCCACGGCTGTCACATTCCCACAGATCTCCTGTAAACGCAAGGGGAGAGGTTTCAGACTCTAAATTCAGAGGTGATCAGTGCTCTGTACCTCTAAAATGCCATATTTTATCTAATATCAGATATAGTTATCACTTTCCTGGCCTTTAAGCTCTCACCGGGTAATGTATTTGTTTTACTTTTCAGATATTCCAGTAAGTGCTAGGAATGCAAGGCTGCCTGGGCCCATTGAAATAAAAGCGAATTAATATATAAATTGTGAGGATTCTTGTGCTTCTTATTAATGTCAACTGTAGTTCCAAGTAGGGCTTTGCCAGCCAGAGGTCAGACTGTCTCTATGCCAGGAAGTTCAGTATAATTAAGCTGGGCACATGTTTACAATCACAAATACCAAGGAAATGAGAAGTTGATCATTATGCCTTACAGAATTCCATACTTCATGCAGTATTTCTAGATCTTACAAGCATTTATAGAAAAGGAAAGTGTGAAGCTGGGTGCCAATGGCTCACACCTGTAATCCTAGCTACGCTGAGGATCAAAGCTCAAAGTCCATAAGACTCATGTCCAATTAAACACCAAAAAGTTACAAGTGGAGCTTTGGCTCAAGTGTTGTAGCGTTAAACTTGAGTGAAAAAGCTCATGGACAGCCCCGAGGCATGGAGTTCAAGTCCCCCAGGTCTGGCACAGTAACAAAAAAGAAAACGATGTAAATCATAACCCTATTATCTTATTCTATATGGTTCTGGGGACAGTGGTGGAAACTGGAGTACAATATACTGAGCATTCTTTCATCAAGCAAGCAGCAACGGAAAGGTCTGGCTGACCTCCAAGCAAGCTAGCCAATCTCCATTCTGTTTAAAGGTCATGACAAACAAGCTATCTGGGCTATAGAGATCTGCTCATAGTCCCAGTCCTCCTCTCAGCCCATCCATTTCCCACAGAGCTGGACACAATCTGCTGTGTGCCTGGCGGGGCCTGAGTGGATGCCATAGACCCTGAATATTCTGGGATGGATGCTGCTGAATGTAGTGGGTAGAATAATCCTCCCCTACCTCCCCTGGCCTCCACCACAGACATGAAGATGTCCACATTGTAATCAACCGGCTGCAGCGGAACGTGGACAGCAAGGTATAAGCAATCAGGTTGGCGATGTGAGTAAAATCGTTCATCATTCCCCCCATTCATCACATCCCCTGATAATCTGGAATGATTATCTGGGCATACTGAGGTAATGAGGAGGGTCTTCACAGTAGAGATAGATTTGGAGGGGTTGAGGCAGACCCCCTGGCACGCACGCTGATGTTGGTGTCTTGGATGACAGAGGATGGAGGCCGCCTGCCCGCTGGATAACTCGGGGCCTCCCCAATCACACGGTGAAAAGCATTAATTCTAGTGTGGGGAGGCTCAAGTTAGACTGCCGACGTGGAGGACACATTCGCGTGAAGCCGCTTCATCTGTGTTCTGCAGGTTTCCCGCGCAGGTTTGAGCCCTGGATGTTGGGGGCTCCTGTCGTAAGGACCTAAAACACTTGGAAGGAGATTGGAAATCTGGCTATGGCAGAGGCTGGAAAAATTGGGGAACATGAGGGAGCCCCAGGATCACTCCCGGCCAATGTCAGTAGAACGGTGGGTGTTGAGGACTGCTTGGATGACCTGGAAGAGGATAAAGATGGTGAGAGAGGAAACACAGATAGGCATGAAGAAAACTCAGATGGCTCAGTGTTCACAGGGTGCAGAGGAGAGGAGCAGGCTCGGGGACAAGGGGCTTTTAAAGCAGGTATATTTCCAGAGTATTTCTGTGGGTTCCTCATTTTTCTTGACCAGGAGCACATAGAGAAAAGTCAGGGTAACTGTTACAGGAAACTAAGGTGTGTGTGATAATAGAGATAATTTGCATCCTATTTGTGTGTGGTTTATTTGGTCAGACTGGGAATACAACCCAGGCTTTAGCATACACCAGGAAAATAATCTGTCCTCACACTTGATCTCATTTTATTTCTGAGTGTCATCAGGAATTCCCGGAGGTGGAAAACACTTTTTTTTTAAAATTTAAAACTAACAGTTTTTACTAACAGTTTTTTAAGTTTTTAAATTTTTTATTGTGAGAATACCGTACAGAGGGGTTACAATTACATGGGCAAGATAACGAGTACATTTCTTATCAAGCATTGTTGCCTCCTCTTTGTTTCCCCTTCCCATCCCTTCCCATACTCCCTCCTCCCCCCACCCCCCACCAGAGTAGTAAAGTTCGTTTTTCGACATAACGACTTGTACATCTCATTGTTGCAATGGGTCCATCTGTATCCCTAGTTAAACGATTTGTTTTTTCCCTTCCCCTCCACAAATTATACCAAGATCAAATACAGTGAAAGCATGGGTTATACCGTGGGGAGGGACATACAAAGCAACATACAAATCATCTTATAAATATGTTAGAAACAATTGCATGAAAGGAAAAAAACCAAAAAAACACATTTGAATACTTATCTTGGGGTTCATTCCCCTAACATCAACTTGTTTTTAATTTACACACACGGATTTTCAAAAATTCCTATTAATTCTCGGTGAACTTCCATTTCTGAATCGTTAGACATCCTGTAGTTACAATGTCAAGGGTGTGTGCTCTGAAATACACCCTTTCCCTCTCCTTCCTGTTGGGGTTAATGGCTCGCGTGAGACTGCACACCTGTCACACACTGGCTAATGGGATAATGGGTCTGCAGACGCTTGGAAATGACTTTTCTTGATTAAATGACCATCGAACGATGCAAGGCTGAGCAGGCCAGGTGATCGGGCCAGGCTGATTCTCCTGGATGCCTGTAGCCTGTGTGCAGTTGTCGCTTCTCAGGATCCAGAGCCCTGGAGAGTGGTCTCTAGAGGAGTGCATTTTAGATCCGAGGGAGGCCCCGAGCCCCTGGGGCCTTCTGAGCTCTCCCACGACACAGCCGCCCAAGGGTGGGAGGCAATGCGGACACACAGGAGTTTCCCAGAGCCTGAGGGGCTCAGCTGGGCCCGACGTCCCTGCTGGAGACCACACATATCATTTCTTCTGCTCTTAGACGCTGTCTATCTAACCAGACGGGTGGTTATGAAAATTCTGTCACCCTAAAACACAGCTATGCATTTCTAGTTTCTTTGTGATACATTTATTTCTTTGGTTCATGGACTTGGAAATCTCAGCCAGGAATTGAGTTATTTATTTAAATAGAATAAAACCAAGTTTGATTCCAGTCTCTTCATTTATTGGTGCTTAGTACCTTGGTTTTTCAACCTTTAGGGTGAAACCTTGGCTAAAAGCACACAAAGACATTAGGTGATTACTATTATTAAGCTTTAGATTATTACTATTATCTGTTCTTGATCTCTTGCACACTGAAAGTTCTGAGTTTATTGCATAATGGTAAAGATTAACATTAAAACGTCTTGCAGTATCCTAGAAATGAGACATGATAGCACAATGATGATCATTTCTAAGTGTTATTATGATAAGGTCTGCCTTTTCAAGGCCATCCTCAGGTTTTGCAAGGGATTTAAGAGAGGATATGCACAAGTGGTCACCAAACTGCAAGGAGAGGAGAATTCTATTACAACATTGGATTTTATTTGTTTAATGTTATGTTTTAATTTATAATTCATCTCTTTGAGGAGAAAATACAGTATGGCATGTATTCATATATATTTGATTTTAAATATTCTATTTAGGGCTGGGAAGGTAGCCCAGAGGTAGAATGTTTGCCTTGCATGCATGAGGCCCTGGGTTCAATTCCTCAGTACCACATAAGCAGAAAAAGCCGAAAGTGGTACTGTGGCTCAAGAGGTAAAGTGTTAGCATTGAGCTGAAGAGCTAAGGGACAGTGCCCGGGCTTAGAGTTCAGGCCCCATGACTGACTATATATACATAATATATATATATTATATTATATTTAGTTATATATAATATATGTTGTATAATATATATTCTATTTAAGAATGCAACATCGTTTTTCTATTGTTGTAGATATAAATGCCTGAATTTGTGTTAACTTTTACAATTAATGAAGCAATCATTGCTTTTTTAGCTAAGGAAACCATGTCCCAGTCAGGTTAGATATCCAAAATGACAGAACTTGCACATACCAAACTCTAAAGACTAGCAGCTGCTGTAACTGTGATGAGATAAAATAATTTTAAAAAAAACTAGCCAGGTGCCAATGGCTCACATCTATAATCCTTGCTACTCAGAAAGCTGAGATGTGAGGATCCAGGTTTAAAGCCAGCCTGAGCAGAAAGTCCATGAGATTTATCGACGTTTTCTTCCTTATCACCTCCTTCTGATTCCCTTATTTTAACAAGCAGTTTACATATTTTTGTGTAAGAAGCACTGGATTATGCAAGAGAATCAAACAAGGTTTGTTCAGATGCATTTATAAAACTAATAACTTCTAATTTTTCCATCAGCATTTTAAATCTCATGTTTATAAATTTTATCATGCATTTCAGACTGTTAGATTTCATCTCAATATTCAAATCTGTTCATTTACATCTTGAATTATTCTAATACTTAAAGCCCACAGTAGATTAAGAAATTTTCAGGAAAACTGTAAAAAAATATAACCTGAGTTGTTGAGATGTTAATTTTATGATACTTTATCCTCATCTTAAAGTGTTTTTCTTAACTAATATATATAAATAGCATGAACAATATTTTGAATGTAATGAACTTGGTTAACCATGAAGACACTTTATAATTTAGAATTTAATTAGCAAATGGGTTGGTTATCACACAAACCAGGAAAGAAAAGTAATTTTCCAGATTTTTTGCTTCAACTTTTGTGGTGACTATGTTTTATGCAAATAAATTAAAAGATAATTACTTATATTACATAAACAACAAATTAAAAAGTTACATTTGCTTCAATGTAAAAGTTACATAATTAAATATGCTCAATTTATGATAATTTTTATAATTAGTTTAATAATTCATTATTATTATCATTTCATATTTGGTGTTTGACTATTTGCCAAGAATTTATCAAATATCAATATTTGAATGTAATATTTTGTGAATAAGCAATATTTTAATGGCCTTGTAAAACTTTTCAAGGTTAGTGATTACCTGAAATTTTTTTCCTGGTATTTCTTGGGCTTGACTGGAGGGCTTAGGTAATGGGCCTAAGTGATTTTGACTCAAGGCTGGTATACTACTGCTTCCAGCTTTTTGGGTGTTTAATTGGCAATAGAAGTCTCATAGACTTCTCTGCCCAGGTTAGCTTCAAACTATGATCCCCAGATCTCAGCCATTTGAATAGCTAGTATTATAGGTGTGAGTTTTGGTGCCCGGCTACGTGAGCAATTTTTATGTAATAGTGAGAAAATTGAGCCTAGGATCCATCACTATTCAAGCTGACTGTAGATGTGGATCGGAGCTGTCTTTATGTATTTATTGATTTGTCTTTTGATTCATGGCTGGACTCACTCCTTTGAATCTAGCCACTTTTTGACCATTCTTGGTGGGGTGAGGTGGAATCTCAATGTTGTTTTCATTTGGATATTCAGTACGGACAGAGATGTTTTCACCTGCCAATTGGCCAATTTCACTTTGCTTGTGACGTCTTTATTTAATTGTTGTGATTCTTTGGGATGTTAGCTGTTTGGGCTGTTTGCCTATTCTGGATATTAGACCCTTGCTAGTTGCACAGGAGGCAAAGAGCTCCATTCTGAAGGTTTTTGCTTAGTAACTATGTCTTTTGCTGTGAGGAAATTCACAGCTGGATGCAATCCCATTTGTAAATTCTCTTATTTGCTGAGCTCCTGGAATTCTATTCAGGGAGTTCCTCTGCCTGCTAGTACATTCTCATGTGTCTCCTACTCCTTCCTGTAGTAGTTTCAAGGTGTGAAGTCTTCAACTGAAGACTGTTTTATAAATGTAAAGTCCCATGTTTTCAGCTTTCATCTACTTTCTTCTTGTCTACTGTTCACTGTTGCCCTCTTTTGCATTCTGTGCCCAGCAATTCCTGAGTCAGGGATTTAGTGATGTTGTTTCAGATTCCTGGAGATGAAGGAGAGTTCTAATTCACCAAGACCTCTGACCATTTGCTGGGAGAACATTTGGACAGGTCTGGTTTCTTTGGATAAATCTGTTTAGTAACCTAGGCCAGACAAAAATACAAAGTATCAACTGAAGCTGGTATTTGCAGGGGAGAATAAAAATAATCACTTGGGAAAAAACAAACTCATGTTTCAACAAAATGAATACAGGGAACCTGGCACTGGGAGGAGGGAGAGGAGTAAGAGAGGAAGAAGGGAGAGTATAGTCCTAATTTTCAACATGTAGCCTATGAACCCAGGAAACTCTAAGAGAGGGGTTGGGGGTTGGGGGAGCTAGGGAAGTCTGACCTCTGTCCAGAGACACTGTGTTTTTAAGCTGACATGTTGGATGGTAACTCCTTTGCACAACTACTTAAAGACAGTAAGAATATAATAAAAATCTAAAAATGTCCAGAAGTGAAGAGAGGCCTGTAAGGTATTACTACTAGTAGGAAAATACATTTGTACTGTTCAATGCAGATATAAGTATTCCTTTACATTTCAGAGTGGGGATGCCAATTATTTCTTAATATGTTCTCATTTTTATTATATATCTAATTGAAGAATCAATGAGTCTGAAATGTAATTAGTTTTAATTAAGAATACCTCATGCAGCTAATCATTTATTCGGTTTTCCTTGTTTTACATTAAGTTTTGGGCAGTGAATGACTGATTGCCTGAACTTTCTAAATTATGTGGATGACTATTCTCCATCATTTTCACTACATGATTGAGTGTCCTAGTAATTCATGCTCTAGAAACCTGGCTGATCTAGAAAGTACACTTTCTCCCTTGCCCCTTTGCCGTGTGTATACACAGGGCAGGTAGGTAGTTGGGTCTTTTCCCTGTTGAATGTAGAGCAGTGCTGATTTGCTTCTTTATTCATTATTCTAATGCTTACCTCTAGCTATTGATTGGATTTTGGGTGGCAAGAAAAAAATCCACACACACAGCACTCTGACTACAAATAAATATCCACCCAAGGCCTGCTAATGACAAAACTACTGAAACCAAAATAAGCGATGGAAAAAAAAAGGCTTATACTGGAACACTTACAACTTGCTCAGTGATAATGTGGAACGAACACTCAGCACTCAATAATTAAGATGCTCTGCAAAGCGACTATCAGAGCTAGTTTTGTAATTCACAGATTAGGTTATTGGGTATCCAAATTAAAACAACATTTTGATTCTATCTCACCCCACCAAGAATGGTCCTTGGTTGACAGTGGATCAAACACCAGTTATAAAGCAGTAAATACAGGAAGTGAGGCTAGTTAAGCACCCGTTCTTTGCTTCTATGAACTTCATGCATGATGTTTGCTCACGTAGAACCCCGGTGTTCACATGGGCAGATCACAGATGATATTTCCACCCCGAGAGTCTTTCATGAGCGGCTCACCGGCAATGATGGTTTCTCTTTCATTGGCTGAGCACAAGCTAGGGAAAGGAAGCCATTTTTCGGAAGCTAGGTTGACTTTGGACCTTGCTCTAAGCAAGTTTTCATCTTACGAACATTTTGTTGACTTAATATGCAAGTCACATGTTTGAATTTTGGAAATGAGGATAACAATATCCCATAGCTTACTGTTGTGAAGACCAAGAAAAGAGCACTTGAGGAATGATCATGAGCTACCAGCACGTAAAGCTCCCTGAAGTTCTGTTCGTGTTCTTCCCCTTACCACCTGCCTCATGATCATCACCAGCATTAGCAGCAACACTTAGGATTGTGGCGATCTGTCTTTTCAGGAAAATAGTTATTGGACATGTCTAACGTGTCACTGTAGATGAATAATTAACAGGTTGATCATTCCTGAGCTATCTTGAATGTTTGCAGTGATGGCCCACCACTTTTCCTCTCAATGAATGTCAAGATGGTCCATACAAAACGCACTATAGTTAGTTAGCTGTTAAAAACATTGACTGTCAGTCAGATATAAAAGTTCCAACAGATGATGAACTCTTCTGTACATGTTCCTATCACCTGAAGGAAGACAAGGAATACTGTTATTTTGTTTTTCCACCAGTTTTGGTCAAATCAGACTCATTTTTAAAGTGGTTTGTGTTCATTGTTCCTGAGTTCTCTGGATTTATTTTGGTCCTGTATGGAAACATCTATCTAGGAAAAACTCAGTGAGCTTTAGAAAGATGTGCCTTGATTTTTAACAATTTAAAATCATTGCTCAGCACTGTGGTGACCATCTTACTACAACAGATCTCTGACAATGGACACTGACGTCAGAATGGCTTCCACCTGGAGACTTCAGTGGTAGATAGTTCCTTACACCATTTTTAGCCTTCATCTATGCTTTGTGCTTGTGACAGATGATGGCCTCAATTGTGTGCCAACACTTGAGCATTATGAAATCATGCATCAGTAGGTAGAGTTATGTCTTGACATGTACACAGATTTATGTGTACACACAGACATCATCTTGCTTGTCTGTATATTTATACTGTGCACCTCAGAAACAACGGTACTGGGATTGTAATGCTGTGCATTAAGACACAAGCCCAGCCAGGCCCGGGGTTGGAGGACCTCAGCCTGGGCCATATGTTTCCTATGGCACTAAGCACTGGATCTTGTGGAATGAGTTCCATGCTAGATATATCTTACAAGCTCAGAGGTGAGGAGACATTCGATACTGGAGGTGGAAAATCTTCCTTCATGTAGAAAATTGCCCATCCAATGAGAAACAACCACTCTGTCAGCTAAGCCTTATTGTAATTCTGGCCTGGGACAGAGGAAAAGCGCCGACAGTGTCATGTGTACACACACGGCTTTGTGGGGCTGACACATTCCCTGATTTGCCCTCCACAAAAGCTAGCAGGAAACCCCAGACTTCCATGGTTAGGTTTGGATATAGGGTAGAAAAAAGCAATGAACGTATTTTAATAATTTAAGTTAAATGTCATCATTTTAAAGTATTTAGCCTCAGAAATGTGGGATTCAATAAATATTTGCCAAAAAATTAGTAAGAATATTATGTTTATTTCTTTTTGTTTTACTATATGATCCTTTATAACACAATATAAATGAATAGAAACACTGAAGATATAAGATGTAAGTTTTTGTTCATACTTTGGAAACTTACTAGCGGCACATACACCAACTAGTGGTTTGAGCGTGAGGAAAGATGGACATGGAGCGGGCCCTGCCCTGCGGCCTGGCCGAGCACCTGGACCAGAGTTCTCACGTGTGGCACACTTCAGACGACAATCTTCTCTCTGGCAAAGATAAAGATTAAACTGCTTGGAGATGTCTGTGTTTGCTTTCGAAACCATGGCATCATTGGAAGCAGAGTGGATTGCTCTCCATCAAATGCGAGTTCTTGTGTGTCTGACTCATCCCACGGCTGTGAGAGATACCTGGCAGAGGAGACCCAGACAGACACCAGCCTCACACCCCTTACCAACATCTGTCTCTGCCATGGAGAAGTTCTTGGGTTGTTCTGGATCTTTCTAGAAATTCCATCACTGCTCTGACTTCAACGACTCTGTGCAGATTGGGGGAAATGGTTAGATTTCCTATAGTTTAGTCCAAAAACAACATGGCTAGCCAGTGCACACCTTCATGTTTCTCAGTTCCAATCCAATCCGGAGACTGGGATGTATCGTATTCAAACACAATGTAAGCCAGGCCTGGTGGCCCATACCTGTAATCCCAGCTACTCAAGAAGTGAGATTGAAACCAGCCCAGGCAAGAAAATCCACGAGACTCTTCTATCTCCAATTAATTACCAAAAAGCTATCAGTGGAGCTCTGGTTCAAGTGGTAAAGTACCAAACTTGAGCAAAAGAGGCTCAGGGACAGCACCTGGGGCCTGAGTTCAACCCCAGGACTGGCACAACATAAACAAAAAAAAAAATTTAAGACTCCATCCTGTTGCAGTGGTGGTGTCTGTGTTGCATAGCTGTGTGAAGAAAACAGCAGTAGGCGGAGTGTTGTTTAGATCCTTCTAGAGTCTCGCTGTCCCTTCCTCTGCTTGCTCAAATCAGGTAAAACCTTATCTAAAGAGAGGAGGGGTGCACTGCACCCTCCCTCACTGTGGGGTGGTGGCTGAACACAGGTGTGCAACAGAGGCAATGTCTGGGAGGCAATGCCTCCATCAGACTCCTAGCAGTGCGTCCCGGGATGTAACCTCCTTCATGATCAGACACACCTGCTTCTCCTGTGATCAGGAGACTTTCACAATATGCTACAGACAATGAAATACAGCATGAAAACAACAAAGCAACAACTACAAAGCGCAATAGGAAATAGGAATGGCACCATGTCATGCATTAATAAAACCTCAATAAATTGTTATTTACCACTATACTAATTATACTACCAATCATTTGTGTCTATGGAAGATGAACACAGTGTCCCTTACAAAATGATTGTACTAAATATATACACATATAATAATTTATTAATGAGAAGTAGATCCAAATATTAAAACATTCTTGATGTTTTTAAAAAACAATTACTACTCCAATTATACCCCTACAGGATACAGGATATAGGATAAATGAACCTTACATTTTCTTCCCTTTTCAGGTGATTTCATATTATGCTTACCACTAGAAAATGCGAATAAAACCATATCCTCTTGTGTATTTTGTAATTAACTCAAATATTGCAAATACCTGAAAGTTGCTAAAATGATTGGAAATGGGTTTCCAGTGTGTGGCTATCATTCAGAATCTGTTGAAGATCTTTAGTTGGCAATCAGCCCTAGCTGGGTAAAGGCAGAGGATCTTAGAAGCCTAAAAGTGATTGACTTTTATAAATTACAATGCAATCTGCAAAGGGATTGGGCGAAGCTCCACACAGTGTACTAGGCAGTGTGTCTCAGACCCTCCCGCCCCCATCCCTATGTTGTGTGTTGCGGGGAGAGGCGTAGAGGTGGTGGAATCTGACTATACTGAGAAAGCACAGAAAGTATATTGTGTGAAAACTTCATTCATCAGGGCAACACTGTCAGAAAAGGACAGAGACACGTAAATCTCTAACCAAGTCCAGCCAAGGCTGGTTACCAGCAGCCAGGACTCTATTCCAGTGAAGTATAGTGGCATTGTGCGTACACAGCAATGATCGGCTGAAGCAAGCATGCAAGCAAAGGCCCAGACTCATTCAACACTCAGATTCTGGGTGGCCCTTCATACTTCTGTTTGCACACGTACTCATGATTGATTGTAGTTTCCTCCATACAATGGAGAAGAGGTAATGTGTTCTTTCTTTATTTATTGGCAATACTAGATTTTGAACTCAGGGTCCTGCAATAAATTAGGCAGGTTTCTGCTTCAGTATCTTTTGATGAGTATCTTGTACATGTCACCTGGGCCAGCCTGAGTCTTGATCCTCCGATTTATACTCCCTTCAGAGATGGGATTACAAGAATGAACCACTGTGCCAGGCATAATGATTACCTCTATATGTTCAAGAGTTATCTTTTGAAAGGCAAATCATCTCCTGACAAATATCCTCTAAAAGCCTTTCAGTTTTCTTAAATACAAAGGAAATGCTTTGCTGCTGCTGGCCTGGCTTGCTGCCGTCCATTATGCATGCACTTCTTTGGAGAATGACACATTAGCAATGATGTGGGCTGCAGACAGACAATGGCTAATCCCCTGCTGTCTGCGGGGTCTGAGTGCCTGGCTGGCAGGATGGGTGACTGCCTTCTAGTCCACAGAGTACAAGGGAGGTGGTGCACCATCACACCTTTCATTATGTGATGCCAAATCGATGCTGACTTATTAACATACACTAGCTGACCCATTTTATCCTGGTGGCTTTGAACACCCCAGCTGCAGGGACCTGTAGCTACGAGGAAGTGAAGACCGCCCACAACTTTCATGAGCTGGAATGTGGCTTTCCCCCATTTCCATCCTACGGAGAGCTCGATCCTGCCAAGAGACTTGCTGCCCTCCCAGGGCGCCCGGCTGTGTCCATGGGGGCTGCAGACTTGGAGCCATGCATTGAGAGCTGGGCGGGGCCATGGAGGCAGGCCATGGCAGTGTGCTGCACAGTGCCCACCAGCCCAGGTGTCTGCCAGACACGGGCTCTCTGCTCTTCTCACGTGCCAGATTGTGTGATGGGCAAGCTTGGAACCACACAGCCCTGGCGCCCATCACCTGCTAAGGCACAGGAAGTGACTCTGCTTCTAGATTTCCTTCTTGTGGACAGACATAAAATTAATTCGTTTGAGCATTTGCTTAACACCTGTTTCTGAAGAGAATGAAGGCTCTGATTTTCCCGACTGCGGTCCTGTCTCCAGGGCCTTTGGGAGTTTGTGCTCTCCTCTGACTCAGAAGGGCAGGGAGAGTGTGCACTGCCCTGAGAGCCGTTCGTGTCCAGGCAGCTGAACCTCTCAGTTGGTTTTTTCTTTGACACAAATAATTATATATATAATTACACATCATACATATAATATGTAAATATTATAATTTATAATTATATATCTTCATAGGATACTAATAGAACATTCTTCCTGAAACACTAATCGGACTGTTGTGGCTGAAATAAGAGATGATAATACTTTAAGATTTAAAGGAAGGGCTGGGAAGGTGGCTCAGTGGTAGAGAGCTTACCTTGCATGCCTGAGGCCCTGGGTTTGATTCCTTAGCACCACATAAACAAAAAGAAAAAAAAGCCGGAAGTGGCGCTGTGGCTCAAGTGGTAGAGCGCTAGCCTTGAGCTGAAGAGCTGAGGGACAGCGCTCAGGCCCAGAGTTCAGGCCCCACGACCGGACTCAAAAAAAAAAAAGATTTAAAGGAAGAAGCTGGGTGGGGACATAATGCCTGTTATCCCAACTTCTAATGTGGTTGAGGTTGGAGAATTAATGGATTTGTACATATTCCAAACAAGCCTAGGCAATAGAATGAGTCTGTCTCATAAAAACACATTTGAGGCAAAACAATGATGAAATGAGACACAGGAAAACATAACCATTTTGACCCATCTTTTAAGTATGTAGCTAATGGGTCAGGGAAGAAGTGTTTCTCCGGTTGAATCTAGAATTATTATAAATGCTCTTTGCCTAGGAATGCATCGTGAAGTATAAAGCAATGTGAAACAAAACCAAAGAATTCGACTTTGAAAAATTTGGCAAAAGATATAAAAATGTAAGATCCTCACCTGTAGTAGTTTTCAATACGTAAATAAAAGTTAAGCAAATTATACTATACTGCACTATTCTCATTACTTTGCTTAAAATTAAAACTTGCCAAGAACAGATATATATTAAGTATTGATAGCATGCTTAATGAATTTTTAATTAAGCTAGCAGTGATTTAATTTGCCTGTGAAGTCTTTTAGGTACTAGAAGATATTGGTGGCTGTTATAAACACCTCAATTCTGAAAGGAAAGACAAAATGTCAAAAAAGTGCCTGATAGTACACTTTGCTTGTGATGTATTTATTCATTTATCTATTTATCTATGTGTGTATGTATGTATGCATTTATTACTGGTAAGGAGGCTTGAACTCAGGGCTTTGTGCTCTTGTTTATCTTTTGGGATTAAAACTGGTGCTTCACTGCCTGAGCCACAGCTGACTTCTAGCTTTCTGGCAGTTAAGAAATAGAACGGTCTCTTGGATTTGTCTGCCCAGGTTGCCAAACACGGATCCTCAGTTCTCAGCCTCCCAAGTCACAAGGAATTGCCAAAATCTCTGCTCTCAGCTGGCATCTGTCAGCGCTGACCTCCGATGGCTTCCATGCTGCTTGAACAGCTGTGTTGACCTGCGTGAGAGGAAGAGAACAGATTTCATTTCCACAAGGCCCATTGCCCTGGAGCTTCCTCTGTCCCTCAGGAGGTTTCCCATTTGGGCCATGCAAACGTGTGGCTACATACATACATGTCTACTGTGGCACACGTGTGTACACACATAAACTGTTCCCCAGTGTGTGCCACGTACATACATGTACACACACACCCTGGAGAAAAGAATAAACTCACTCTGGCAGAGAGGAGATGACTGCCATGTGCTTACATGACAAGACTTTGTGTGATGGGGAAAAAAATCCCAGCTTCTGTTTAGAGGAGACAAACACGGATGGAAATTGAGCTCCTGAAAATAAAACTATTTTAGCCAGTCGGAGCTTGGCTTTTACATTCCCACAATGTGAACAGAACAAATCCATTGGAGTAAAACTGTACATACAAGAGATTTCACTTCTCTTTAAAATAGATTCCACATCATCCTGCCAAAAAATGCAAGATGTTCCTTTTGATAATATGTCTGCTTCAGCCTCCACTTCCAGGCTGTGACTGAGAGGGAGAAAGTCAAATGTGGGAACACGCTAAGACACGCAAGCTCACAAGACTGTAGGGAGACTCCTGTGCCCCTTCTTCAGCATATTTGATAAAACATGAACATGAAATCACTACAAATATTCTCTCTGCTGTATCCTAGGCCAAGAGCAGGAGTGGGACTTCTTCCTTCATCTCCACTGATTTGTTTAATGTGAAAAGTACTTTTGTTTTTTCAATGTGCGATATTTCACCTTTACAATCACATGCTTCCTACCGGGGTACCTCATCCACTATGGATTCCAGACGAAAAAGGAAAGTCATCTTTTCTTTCTACATAGCATTTACTTCTCAGGCTCGGAAACACAGGGTGGTCAGGGAGATGCTCATGCTCCTTGAAGAAAGAAGAAGCTGCTGGGAACTGGCACTCATGCCTGTAATCCTAGCCTCTAGGAGGCTGAGATTTGAGGATCGTGGTTCAAAGCCAGCCCAGAGCAACAAAGGTCAGTGGGAAGTTACATGCCATCATGCCCAGAACAACCTTTGGAAGAAGAATAAATCTTGTTTTAATAAGCCATGGGAATTCTAGGGGTTAATTTTTCATGTAATATAATCTTGCTATACTGGTAGATAAAATGCCAATTTATAATAAGGTCCTTGTTACAGATGACATATTTAAACGAATAGTGTTCCTTTATCAAGATACTAAATGCCATTTCTCAGTTTGAAAGTAAGATTTTGGTAGGAAGAACAGCATTATACAGTTAATTTGAAAACGAAGTCAAGCTCCAGAGTTTTAGTTACTTAGGTATCTTTTATAAAACATATGTTAATTTTAAGGGTTTATTATACTTCAGTCATTTAGAGTGTTGCCAAACTTACATAATACAAAATCTATTAAAAACAAATGTTTCCTATTTTTCCCATGTTACTTGTTGTGGAACTATGAAAAGGAAACAGGCATTGAGGCATGGAATAATTCATCCAATAAGTGACCAAGAACAAAAGTATCTGCTTCACTTAGATCCAATGTCATATTAAATGATAACTGGCATAGGAAAATGGATGTTTTCTTGAGCTAGGTGTTAGATTATATCTACCCAGGCCTAGTGACACAGGCCTATAATCCCAGCTGCTTGGAGGCCATGTGTGGGAATCACCTGAGAATCACAGGTTCAAAGTCAGCCTGGGCAGCCTACCAGGACCCTCTCAGAAAAAACAAAAAACAAAAAACAATGTGACTGCTACATATTGATTGCAAGAAATTTCTTTCCCAGGTGTCTTAACAAAAGATGTTGGTGTGCACTGGCCGGTTTATTGTAAGCTCTCAGCAGATCTGGCTCACACACTTCACTTGTAACCTGTGATGGTTCCAGGGCTAGGATGGACAGATGGACAGATACCAGCTCTGTGCAGCCCTTGGGCTCAGGAAGCCAGGCCACAGAGTCCGAGAGGCACTGGAGGAGAACAGCAGCGCCTAGGGGCAGCCTCCGGCTGGGAAGGCTCACCTGCGGGCCTTCCTAAACCTGCTGCCTTTGTTTCCTTCCCGGTCCCCGTGACCCGAAGCTGCAGCACTGACCACTAGCCACGCAAACCCCTCTCTCCTGCATCATTGTCTGCAGATGAACAAAGCTTCTACAGAGACAGAGGACAGTGCATTGTCATTGTTTTGTTCTCTGCTACCAGTCTTAGGAGGATCTGGAAGGTTCCTAACTGCCCAACAGCTGCTTCTGAGTTTCAGAGCCACACCGTGAACACTGCAGGAGGAGCTGGAGCGGCCTGTCCCCCGTTCTTGGGTGGTTCTTGGTCCTCTACTGAATTTCAGTGAATGCTTTCACTTTGGGGACTTATTCTTCTCAGGAATGTGCATCCATTAGAAGGAACAAATGAAATACTTTCCAGTTTATTGAAAACATAATAATAAGCTCTCCTCTACCCCATGGGAAACACGGTGGCCTAAAGCTCCACTGATCTTCAGTCATAAGTAGAATTGTAGATGGTGTACAATGAAAAAAGTCCTTCTGTATGATTAGCAAATGAGGTCTTATGTTTTCCACAACGTACATTATGTTGTTAACTATAATTATGATTTTATTACATATAATATTATATCATTTTATTATATAATTTTTGTATGTTTTTATTGTAAAAATACTGCACAGAGGGATTATAGTTACATGAGTAAGGTAATGAGTACATTTCCTATCGAGCATTGTTACTCCTCCTTTGTTTTTTTTCCCGAGCATCATTGCCCTCCCCACCTCCCCAGCTACCACCCTCACCTGACAATTGTTGTGAAGTTTGTTTTCAACATAGTGCTTTGTACATCTCATTGTTACAATGAGTCAACCTGTAACCCTATGTAAGCATTTTGTTTTTTTCCCTTCCCCTCCCCAAATTAGAGAAATGTATATACAAGGTGCAGGCACCGACATCGTATAATATGATATAAATTGTGTACACTATGTGAAGCTTATAATTGACTATTCTCATAAGTGAATCGCATGCTGACATGATTAGTTTTTCCTGTAATCTCTCCCAACTGAGAAGTAATTTAGGGCCTGGTTAATTCACTATTCCTAATCTGACATGACTTTGAGAAATATCTCTTTTCCCATCTTGTCTACAATAAAGGACATATTAAGTGAAAAGAAGCAAATGTCTGTTCCCTTGAGTTAGGCTAGTTATCCAAGCTCCTAGTGCTTAACCCCGGAAGGCAGATTGTCCAGTCAGCCTGCATTGGCATGTGCCAGGACAGACATTTACCGGAATACATCTCACCAAACTATAATTTTAGCTAAAAACCCTGTGACGTCTTCCCTTCTCCATGCGATATATATTGAGATTTTTGTCTCTTTATTTTTTTTTAATGTGAAAATACTGTACAGAGGGGTTACAATTACATGGGCAAGATAATGAGTACATTTCTTATCAAGCATTGTAGCCTCCTCCTTTCTTTCCCCTTCCCATCCCTTCCCATCCTCCCCCGCCTCCCCACCCAATCCTCCCTGCCCCCGATTTTTTATAACTACCATTAACATGTATCTTAATGTCAGAATTCCCTAAATGTAAGTATTTCTTTGCTTTCATTCACACGTAAGCTTTTAAGGTCCCTGGACAAGTCTATAGGGATGGAAGCATGCCACGTGAGCTCTTGCGCACAGAGCGGAGTTCTGTGCAAGGCCATCTCATGCCTTCTTCAGCAGGAGTAGCAGTCAACGTGGCCTGGGTACAGTCTTCTATGGATTTTTCTAGAATTTCAATTGCTTTACAATGTTTTGGCCCCAGCTTATTTCATAGCATATTAATGTTCTGATAACCTATCCTTTTTTCCCCTGTCCCTGAGACACCTCTGTCATTTTCACCCCAGTTGAGTTGGATGTGCAACAAAGCACAAGTATCCGTGAAAAAGACAGTTAACCCTTACCAGTGTTCTGACACGTTCCTGGTGTTTTGGAGGGCGTCTGAACGCAGGGACTGCAGAGCGAGTCTGGGGGGCACCTGTGCGCTGGAGGGACACGTGTGGGTGGGGGGACACCTGTGGGGCGGGGGGGACACCTGTGCGCTGGGGGCCCCACCGCGGAGCGCGGCCTGGGGACAGCGCTAGGCGGGTCTGTCACCGGTGTCTCTGGACCTGGGAACTAGATTTCTTTACCACAGCCCGGGCAGCTCACCCGATGGCGGCCATCACATCCGTGTGAACCAGATCTGGACGCAGCGCTGGCGGTGTCCAGAGCCAGTGCCTGCGGGATGGATACCGCCGCGCGCTGGGGAGGGGCGCGTGGCCCACAAGGATCAAGATGAAGTGAGCCCAGCGTGGTCTCCAGGCGCCCAGCAGGGCGCCCGCTGCCGGCCGGCCGGACCCCATTTGTGCGTCTCCATTCTGCCGGGGGCGGTGCGGGGTCCTGCGCCCTGGGCCGGCTTCCTGAGGCCCGCTCGCACCTCTGGCCTCTCCTGGAAGGAGTCTATCGTGGTCCGCTCGAGCCCCGAGTGCGCCTCTGAGCGCAGAGCGCGCGCTGGGCACAGGGCAGCTCCGCATCCGAGCGTCCTATGCTGTTTCTCCATCCTCCGAGCTTTCACACCCCAGCTTCTTCAGAAGGAAGACACCGTGTCGGACCTCCCCAGGTTCCGGGAAGCGCTCTCTTGTTCCCTTGGGCGCCTCCTCGCCATGGCTCACCTGTCATCCCAGCTACTCAGGAGCCTGAGATCAGGATCCGGGTTCAAAGCCCGCCCAGGCAGGAAAGTCTGAGTGACTCTAACCTTCCATTAATCACCAAAAAGCCGTAAGTGGCGCTGTGGCTCAAGTGGTAGAGCACTCACCTTGGGCTGAAGGACAGCATCTTGACTCAGAGTTCAAGCCCCACCCCTCCAAAACAAAGTCCCAGTGTCTTAATATTTCAGTTTCCAAACGTAAATCTTATTCCAGGTTTATTTAGCCTGCCCTGATAAATTACTGAGAACATCAGTTATTTCCAAAGTATTTTTTTTTCTCCTATCTGGCAGTGATTTTTGATAGTACAAAATCATTCTATAGAAACTAGTTACTCACAAAAATTAATCATGGACTACCATGAAGTAGCTTTACTGCCTCACATTTCTTATTTAAAACCAAATGCAAGCTTTGCATCTTCCTGTTATTTTCCAGACTATGATGGTTTCTGCACATGCCTCCCAGCTATTGCCATCAGGAGAAACATTACATATGTAACATGCATGTACACCATCAGGGGCAAGAACAAATCATCGTCCTGAAATGCTTCTTCCACCTTGACTGGTCCATTCCTCACATTTGCTTTTGTTTCTTAATGAACGATATTGACCCTTGTAGGGTATTCACACAACAATCAGTCCACAACCAGAGATATCGGCCCTTCACCACTGAACTGAAGGATTTATTTTCGAATGAATTGCATTATAATATTTTAATAGCAGCTCCCCTTTCAAACCCTTTCAATAAATAGAGCTTTCACATAGTGCAAGTTGGTTCTTTTCTGGTCCTTAGGCACCGGCTCTCATTCAAGTAGGTATTGATTTATACATAAACACTTAACGAGGGTAGTAGAGTACCTGCTTATAAAACTTGGCCATAGTTTACAATAACACAAAGTATTCCCTCTTAATCTATTTGTCTATAAATGCAAATTGGTGTGCTTCGCCTGTCTGAAAGCAGCATAAACTTCTTAAGAACAAGCACTGAAACACAAGGATACCCTAGTCTCAGAAAATAGCTGCAGCTCAAAAATTATTACTTGTTTTCAAAAGCTAATCTTTGCACAAGTCTCATCTCCGACTAACTTTCAGATCTTGAGATCTGAAAGATCAGCACTCAGTGCATTGTGCCTAGTTTTTATTTGCTTTGCAATCCCCTGAGCTTTCTCAATTCTTTTAATTTTCTTTGGGAAGGTCATGGGGTTATACAATCAAGAGATGATATGAAACCTCTGTCCTTTAATCAAAGCTGATCTCATTTGTAGTTTCATCTTTATTTTACTTAGATATTTTGAAGTGTAACCATGTCCTAACTCATCAATGTTACTATTCCTCTGCTAGCACAGGAGCACATAATGCTTTTCTTTCTGACAAGCTAAAGAAGATCTAAGCACTTTATTATAAATAACTTTTCCTTACATGGGACAACATCATTGTGTTTCTTAATTTCATCTACTTCATTAGTTATTAACAAACACAGCCATTGAATCTGATCAAGGATGATGACAAGCCTTAACATCTTAAAACCATTTCTGATCAGAATATTATTATTACATTAACCATTCAAAAAGTAAATTCTCCCCTAGAAACCATTTGTTTTATAATTGCATATGAAAGAACATTTAAAGCAATCCTTCCCAGAAGCTGTGCAGCCCTGTGGAATGTGGGTCCCATTCAATACCACCATGCATACCTTAGAACCTCAGCCTAAAGAAGAATGTTCCTTAATTCTGTCCAGCAAAAGGTTTAATATGGGTCATGAGAACAGGAAGTTCTTTTTACAACGGTCTTTTCAGATATTTATTCCAACGCTACTTTCATGAAAAGCTATTTAGCAAATTCATCATGGAGAAGCTTCGGATCCTGTATTTTATACTGTGTCCTAGATCTGAACTGAGGCTTGTGGACTTTTAAGACTTTCTGTTTACTGGATTTGGGTTCATTATCCATCTTTATAGATTTATATTCTGAAGTGAGGAGGATTGAGGCAATTTATTTTAAATTTTGAGTGTAACCATCAGACAATATAGAAATATAAAAAATATACTTGAGAATAAAAACAGCAACATATTTTAGAAAGGGAAATCTCTAAACACACAATGCCCTTTAGCAAAATAGGAATCGAGTACAGGAAAGAGAATCTAATTTGAACATTTGTTTGCATAATATAATGCAAGGATGTTAGGCCTAGTTGTATACTGGAATTTCTTTTACAATGTTTTGTGTCAGTACTGAGCTTTGAATTCAGAGTGTCATGTTCTTTTTTGTTGTTTGTTTGTTGTTGTTTGTTGCTCAAAGTTGCCTCTCTACCAGGTGAGCCACAGCTCCACATCCAGCTTCTTGCTGGTTAACTGGAGATGAGAGTCTTGGATTTATCTGCCCAGGCTGGATTTGAACTGTGACCATCAGGTATCAGAGATCTTGAGTAGCCAAAACTACAGGCATGGGCACCATCGCCGGGCTTCCTTTTGAATACTCTGGATTTGATAAATTGTGGAGGGAACAGAGATGTCTTCATTTATATAGATGGTTTTATAACCTTGGCATGAAGATAGACTTGAAAATTATTCAAACCCTATGATGATAGGAATGAATAGTATGCAGCAGGTGCTCTGTATACATTATGAAACATATGATATTATGTTTTATTGTATGAGATTGAACTGGTAAGGGTGCAGCACAATCTCTGAATATTATAGAATATGTTCTGTTGTATAAGGCATAAGTGGTTTTTTTCTCATGAGAGATTGATTGCTATGAGTTATAGCAAGTAAGTTGAGTTGAATTCTGCATGTGAAATCTGACAGTAGAGGATAGAGAACAAACAAGATGTGATTGTGTGACTTAATTTGAGAAATAAACTTCTGTGGAGACAGTAAGAGTAGTTGAGGCCTGGTCTTCTACAAGTGGAGCAAACTCCCTTCCCACCCCGCTTTGTAGAGGTGTTTCCAATGGTTAACAACCTGCAGAGACAAGGGGCCTTGTGCAGGTGCGGGGACAGGAGAGTGGGGGGGGGAGGGAGGAGGGGATAGGTGGGGGGATGGGACAGGAGAGTGATGGGGACAGGAATGCGGGGGGGGGCACAGGAGTGTGGGACAAGAGCACCATGAGGCCAGCCAGGCCAGGGGACTGTGCGCTGCAGGGGAGGGGCAGAGGGGAGAGGGGTAGGAGAGAGGGGAGAGGAGGACATGTTGGTCTGGGGCATCCTATTACACATGGCAATGGAGCACACCTGGTAGTTTCTTACCCAACATGACAACCATGTTGTATTCTAACTTAATAACAAGGGAAACTTGAAACTTTGCAAGAGACTAGATTTTAAATATCTTGAGTGCTCACACACATAAACATACACACACATACATACACATATACACAAAATACATACAAAAACACATACACATATACATACACACATAAACACACACATAAGTACACTCACACAGAAGTAGGTGAAGATGGATACATGAAATACCTTGGTTGTGTTGATCTTTCCATGGATTGAGATGGCCCATCTGAACTTGCCTGCCCAGCTGGCTTCAGACCTCGATCCTCGGACCCCAGCTTCCTGAGTAGCTAGGATTACAGCAGGCACCACCAAGTTCCGGAAAACAGCTGTGTTTTGGTGACAGTTACCCAATACGGGTGAGGTGAGATGTTTTAGCTTTGGAAAATCGGCATTTCCATGTTGAATTAGGCCGAGCATATTGTCACTTGCTTGTTGGCCATCTGTATAACTGCTTTTGGAAATCGTCTTTTCAGATTCTTTGCTCAGATTTGTTTTATGATAAGTGTGTAAGTTCCTTATATATATCAGATATTAATCCTACATTGGCTATATGTTTTGCAAATATTTTTCTTACAATCTATACGCTTTTTAAATTTATTTATTATTTTTCTTGCTACACAGAAGGGTTTTAATTTGAAGTACTTTTGCTTGATTATTTTTCCTCTGGATATCTGTGTTTTTGACTGGATATTAAAAGTAGCAAAGCAAACAAAAAACCACAACAACATCAACTTCAGTAACATTAGTATTAAGGAAATTTCTCTGCTTTTTCTCAAGAGTTTTCAAGTCTCATGCTTAGTCCTTTGCTCATTTTGTCTAGATTGTGTGTGTGTGTGTGTGTGTGTGTGTGTGTGTGTGTGTGTGTGCTCATCCTAGGCTTGAACTCAGAGCCTGGGTGCTGTCTCTGAGCTTTGGTGCTCAAGGCTAGTACTTTTCCACTAGAGCCATAGTTCCACTTTTGGCTTATTTGGTAGTTAATAGGAAGTAAGAATCACATGGACTTTTCTGCCCAGGTTGGCTTCAAACCTTGATCCTCAGAATACAGCTCCCTGAGTAGCTAGGATTATAGGTATGTGCCACTGCACCTGGCTTGAGTTGTTTTTTTTTTTTTGTATGTGTGTGCATAAGGGTTCAGTTTCATTTGATAGCATTGTGTTTCCAGTTTTCTTTATGCCACTTAGCTAAGACATTATTTTCTCTCCATTGTGTCAAAATCTGTTGACTGTGTGTGCTTGGGTTTATTTCCAAAGCCTTCATGCTTGTGCACAAACTCATAGGTTCATTCCTATGTCCTTCCTGAGATCTTGTGTTTGGATGCAGTCATTGTGCAGAAGGCACATTTTTCTGCTTTATTTTATTTATAAAATACTTCTTTTTCTATTTTAAGCTAAATTTTATGTGTATCCTTTATTATACATGCATGATTTTCTAATGGTGCATGGACTTGATTTGCTAAAGTCCTTCCCAGAGGATGTCTGTCCTTCTAAGGGATGGGTTTGCTTGTATATCTCATCTTTTTTCCCCTAGTTTTTCTGTTTGTAAGGAGATTTAATTAGCATCTATTAGTTGTATAAGGAGAGGGTTTCATTATATTTCCATACATATATACAATGTACCCCAATCAAACTCACCCCTCGATTACTCTCCCTCCTCTCCATTATTGTTCCATTTTCACTCAAGCATATGCAGTACTTTACTTTGCCTTCTTGAAACATTTAATTATCTTAGAGTAGTTGTACGGAGGAGTTGCCATTCCCCAAAGCAGTTTAAGAACACAGTGCATCTTGATCCACATCACCTCTCTCAATGTTCACACCCACTCTTCTCTATTTCCCCCTTCCCTTGTCTTAATTCTTGGTTGTGCATTGAACTTCTTCACCATTTAACAAAGCAGTTTATGTGTATAATGTGTCCTGATCTGTGTCATCATTTCCACATCTTCACCCATGTCCACACAGCCCTTCCTTTATAGTTCTCAATTCTGTGGTGTAGACAGTGAATTCTTGTCATCATTCTTGATCTGCCCTTCTGCCTTCATTTTTCTTCCTTCTTCCCTTGGTCCCACTCTCCTCTCCTGCAAGTGTGTCTCCTTTCTCAGGGAGGGGTTGGGGTGTGTGTCTTGTTTCTCAGGGAGGGGTTGGGTTGTGTGTCCTGTTTCTCAGGGAGGGGTTGGGGTGTGTGTCTTGTTTCTCAGGAGCGGTTGGGGTTTGCCTCGTTTCCTGTGGTGTGCACTGGGGTGAGCTACAAGCCCTGGCAGAGGACATCACCTCCAAATGCTTCTGAGTGAGTCAGGCTGAAGGCTGTGATAGTCAGCCTGTTTCTTCCTCTATGGAAATGATCTGACAGCGCCTCTCAGGCTGCCTCTGCTTCCCATAAATGGGAAGATTTTTTCCCTTTTTCCTTCACACATTTCAAGTGACCACAATACTTCCTTTCTTAGTGACACATTAGACAGCACACCCCAGGAAGCCAGGCCCCTGAATTCCAGGGGGGCCTGGAAGGGACAGGGCTAGCATTTTCTAGGCTCTCAATGAAGGATACTGCTGACAGGACAGATGCCAGCACAGTTCAGCTTTTCAAAACTTCCTCTGAACTTAGAGTTGCTTAACAGTTACAGTCTATGTCCTTAAAGACTCACCTATGAAACTTAATTGGTTTATATCAACTACACACAACCCTGTTCACTTGAAATCTTCTTGTAAGAAGGGAACTGAAAATATTTTACGGAATACTCCATTACCTGCTCCTGTTTGGAACCGTGAATATTTTATGCTCTCAAAGGACGTCCTCATTTCTGCTGTCAAATATGCCTTTGTCACCGTGACGCCAGTCCAAGCACATTTACTGGTTTCACGTATGTGAAATATGGTTGACTGGTTTCATTGTATGAAGTATTGTTTCCTGGCTTCATGTACATGAAATGCTATCGACTTCATGTGTGGGGTCTCTTTGGTGTTGCACACTTTCTGCTGTCAGTGGCTGTGGGTGATGTGAGAGCCTGTCTCCCAGGGAAGGACGTCACAGGTGGATCGTGAGGGATCCTCTCAGCAAAAGAACCCACTGTCTGTCTGTCTCTCTGTCTCTCTAGTGGGGTGCATCAGTGAATTATGAAAGAACGACCGCTCAAGTGACTGACTGGGACCCGGCCCCACGCCACGTGCTCCAGCTCTTTCCCCTGCACACCCAGCTCTCCGAGAGGACTTGATTTGTTCTGAGTTCTCAAATGCTCTGTAGTTCAGAATGGCCAAGCGGGAGCCCTCATTAGGCCCTAGCCCTCTGAGCATGGAGGGCTCATCCCGCAGGCCAGACCGCCCGCAGGCCAGGTTTTTATAGGATAACTACAGAATCCAATGCAGGCATTGGCAGCTTTCAACGTCTCCCTTCCCATCGGGTTTGAACACCCTTTATCTTTTCTGGGGCTGAAAGTGGCTGGATCCCCGGTGGGGCTAAACGGTCATTTAGGATTTCATGTAGTCACCGGGGTGGGGCGAGTCACAAGTTTCTCCCTAAATGAATGCCCGAGTCTGCAGTGAAGCACTGTTCCCCTCGACACCATCTTTAAATCATTTTTGTTAACGAGCTTCAAACACAACACCATGGTGTGACTCCACACCTCAAACACGTTACGAGTGCCGGCCCAGGCGAATTTCCCTGTACTGCAAGAGAGCCTATTATTTCATCCTGAAGAAAAAGTGGGAAGGCTGTCACTGATCCCAGTGTTCTGAGATAATGTGTGAGGGTATCGTTCACATTTATCGGGAAATAGAATAGGGAGTTGATTCAAATCTTGGAGGTCCGCCTTCGGGGAATTCCACCCGTTTGTCATTCCAAGGAACTGAAGTCTGGAGTCCGAATGCGTCTTCGACACAAGCTGCTGCCCCTGCATGCATGCAGACGGGACCCCTCCACAACGGGGTGCTGACTCAGCTTCCAGGGTGATCTCCCCGAATCCAGCCTTCCTCTGGCCGCTGTGTCCAGTGATGGATGGGCGGTCGGCGCACATAGACTGGGTGGCTTTGCTGTCAGAAGTTGGATCCATTCTCCACCGACCAGGGTGGCTGAGCCAGGTTGCCTCTGTACCCCAAGAACTGGGCATGGGGCAAGCCAAGCAGCCCCCCAACTCCTCACTTGATGAAATGCACCCGCAGCAGCTGCACGTGCAGCACATGATCCTCGGGTGCAGGAGCATTTTCCTTTTGGAGTTCCCTAAAAGTTCATCCAAGATTTCTGGTGGATAATACAATTTAATGTGATAAGATTAAATTTAATCTATATTATTTCCTTTGGAAGGTTTAGCTAAGACAGGACTTTATCCTCCGGATGCAATGAATTGAGATCTCCAGTCACCTCAGAAATGAAACGATTCAACATGAAACTACAATCTGCCTCCCTTCGAATGAGCACGGCCCTGGAGATCACACCACGCTTGATTAAAAAGAAGAAGGAGAAAAAAAGACATGCCACTAACTCGCTGTGAGGTTGGTGGAGAAAATGCGCCTCCGTTCCCTGGCTGGAGCTGTGGAGTTTGGTTTTGTTTATTTGAAAGATGATCAACTTCAAATAACGACATTAACTCCGTGTTTATGGCTCTTAGGAAACAGTGGACATCATGTGTGAATGCTCGCCTTGTGAAATTACTGATGTTTCATAAACTTTTTGATCCATGGTGAGGTTTTCTTAGAAGTAGAAGCTGAAACTCATGGAGCATCCTCTGCTCCCCTGAACAGAGTGCTCCTTGTCCCAGAACAGATGCCACCCCCTCCAGAGCCCCCACCAACACCCTGGCTTCTTGGCACTTGTAAAGTCTGTAAGAGAAGCAGATACAGAAATAGATACAGAAATAATCCAAGGGAGAATGTGCGTCCATACTGCGTGGGAGTTGGTGGCTGTGTTTTGATCAGTGTCTCCTGCATGGACACACAGTGGGTCTTCCGCATAATGTGTGCTTCTGCGTCCACACCCCACACCCGTCCTCACAGAGTGTGTCTGTAGCAATGCCCAACTTTGCACTGTATGCCACACAGAGGAACTGCTGGGTTCCCACCAACCATGGGTCCTCTCTGTGGCCACAGGACTTGTGGCCTGGAGGAGAGATGGCGAATATATCACGTGGCTCCCATCTTTTCTTCTCTATGTGAGTGGACAGTTACATTTCCATGATCGTTTGGAACAAGTGGTGTGTTTGTTGGCAGTACAGAAGTTGGATTGCAGGGCCCTGCACTCTCTCAGCTTTCTTGCTTGGTTGTCACTCTACCACTTGAGCCACTCTGCTAGGCAAGCTTTTTGCTGCCTACTTTGAAGATAAGAGTCTTGCTCTATTTCTGCCTGAGTTAGCCTTAATCTGTGATCCTCCAGATTATAGCCTCTGGAAGAGCTAGAATTGCAGGCATGTGCTATTTATTGCTGCCTGGCAGTCAAAAACTCAATAACATGCTGGGCACTGATGGCTCAAGCCTGTTATCCTAGTTATTCAGGAGGCTGAGATCTGAGGATTGCAGTTCAAAGCCAGCCCAGGCAGGAAAGTCTGAGAGACTCTTATCTCCAATAAACCACCAGAAAACCAGAAGTGGTACTGTGATTCAAGTGATAGAGTGCTCACTTTGAGTTGAAGAGTTAAGGGACAGCGCCCAGGCCCAGAGTTCAAGCCCCATGACCAACCAAAAAACAAAACAAAACAAAACAAATCCCCTCAATAACAAGGGCAATAAAATTAAGAATGAGAGAAGAGTAGGTAGGGGAGCAGTGGGTGAGAACTGAATGGGGTGACATTGAACAAGACACATTGTATTCCTAAATGGCTTTGTTAAATATAACTCCTTTGTGCAATTACTTAAATATTAATATTAGTAATACTATAATAGCAAAAGCAAACAAGTGGAAAACTCAGTTGAACAAAGAATAGAAAATGCAGCTTTCTGATAGGAACAATTGCCTCTCCCTTCATTAAATAGATGAATGTGCTAATGAGGTAGAAATGGACACCTTACACTTCAAATACATTGCAACAATGAGATGTACAAGTCGTTATGTCGAAAAATGAACTTTACAACTTTGGTGGGGGATAGGGGGAGGATCAGGTTGGGGGAGGAGGGAGTATGGGAAGGTATGAGAAGGGGAAACAAAGGAGGCAACAATGCTTTTGATAAGAAATGTACTCGTTATCTTGCCCATGTAATTGTAACTCCTCCGTATGGTATTCTCACAATAAAAAATAAATAAATAAATGAAAATAAAAAAATTGCATTGCCATTATAGAAACTGTCATTCCTTTGTGCAATTGCAAACTGAGACTCATGGTCTAAAGACTACTTGTATGATTTGCAAAGTTATTTATTTTGATTTCAATTTCGGCAGTAGTGGCTTTGAATTGAGGGCCTGACCCTTGCTTGGATTCTGTTCTGCCACTTGAGCTATGCCTCAAGCCCAGCTTCTTGCTGGTTGTTTTGGAGATACCATCCAGTAGCCTTTGCTGCCCAGGTGGTTTTCAAACTGCAGTCTCTGGATCTCAGCCCTTTGAGTAGCAAGGATCAGAGGCATGAGTCACTGGTGCCCAGTTGTACCGTCATTATATGAAAGGTACTAAAATGATTGAAACTAGCGTGTTCTTCATATAAAATTAATACAACATTTATTTATAAGAAAATTAAAGTATTTCCATTGGTCTGATATTTCCTCTATGCGTATTAGGCAAAATTCATGCATATAATAGAACTGATCACTACTCACGGTAGCTCACCAATGCCTCCCACGCGCAACTTCTTTACTTATACTAGAACTAACATGGGTGTGTGTCAAGGCGGCTGTGCTCATTTGAGGTGCCAGGGGAGGGGATGTGGCCATATTCACGTGAGAACTGAGCTGGGGGAGGGTAGGGAGGAGGAGGAACTCCGAGGGGTGGCTGTAGACCAGAGTGACAACACGAAGCAACATAACATTCCAAAGAACTAGCACCCAGGAGCTTTGAAGGTTTTCACTATAAAGAAGTGATGACGTCCAGGCCCTGCCTTAGCTAGGCTTTCAGAGATACTGACCCAGGGGGAAAAAAAGAATATATTTATTCTTTATTACATTTTTAATGCTCTTTAGGTAGTTGTATAAAGGAGTTCCAATTTCATGTGAATTCCTGAGTACAGGCATCTTGATCCATCCTACTCCTCCCATCGTTCTCCATCTCCACCCATCCCCTCATGTTACCTGGTATGTTATTTTTTTAAAGTTTTGATCAAAAGATGCAGCCATGCTGTGATGTGGTCCTATATTCCCAGCCCTCAAGAGGCTAGGCAGGAGGACCATCATGAGTTTGATACTAGTCTGGGCTATGCAGCAAGACCTCGAATCAAAAAATAAAGAATGAATGAGGCAACTATTTGAAACTTCTATTTACTCATATAAATATAAAACAAGTGAATCAATGAATCAATAAGGCATATATTTAGCATCTCTCCTGCTTACTCATATAATTTTCAGAACTGCCAAGGGCCTCAGGTTCATTTTCATTATTGTATAATTGTTGTCCAAAGTCATTGATTCCATTGTGACATTTCTAGGCATGTATACTGTGTACTTTTAAAAAATGAAAATGTACCTGTATAGCCTGTTTATTCCTTGAATTTTCAAAATTGAATTGATGAGTTGATTAATACTTAATGCATTTCTAGTTAGAGACTCTCTAGGCAAGATATGACATGCAGAATCTCTAAAAAGCCAAATAATATATTTTAGTGCATAAATATGAATGGAGTATGAATGACAATAAAATATGAGAGGCAGGGCCAACAAGTTGGAAACAAATACACACAAATCATCTCTTTGCTGCGTCATTTCACTTCTAGAAAGCCATGTAGAACAAAAAGTCAACATTAAAAAAGCAAACGAGGGGCTGGGAAGGTGGCTCAGTGGTAGAGCCCTTGCCTTTCATTCATGAGGACCTGGGTTCGATTCCTCAGCACCACATAAGCAAAAAGTAAAAATCCGGAAGTGGCACTGTGGCTCAAGTGGTAGAGAGCTAGCCTTGAGCTGGAGAGCTGAGGGACAGCCCCCAGGCCCAGAGTTCAGGCCCCACAACCGGACCCCCCCCAAAAAAAGCAAATGAGGCAGAGAATATAGCACACTGCATTCTTACGCTGGCACTAGGTTTTGAACTCAGGGCCTGGACACTGTTCCTTGGCTTTTTCACTCAACCCCTTGAGCCACAATGCCACCTCCAGCTTTTCGTGTGGTTCATGGGCGATCATGCTCACGGACTCTCCTGCCTGAGCAGCTTTGAGCTGTGATCCTCAGATCTCAGCCTCCTGAGTCACTAAGACTTCAGGTGGGAGCCACTAGTGCCCAGCTTCACATCTTTCTTCTATTTTCTTACCCTTGGTCTTTTTAATTTTTCTGTAGTTGCCTTTTCTTGACTCCATACAGGCAGCAAATGCACGGCTTGGCTCAAGGTCAGCAGGTGTAGAGAAACCCAGAGATCCAGCGGTCCCCCACCCTACCTGCAATCCAGCTCTACCTGGTGAGCCAAGGTCTCTCTGCAAGGTTGTGTTAGAAGAGACTGCGGCCTTTGAGGAGCATGGAACGAAACATGTTTGTCTTCAGAGAGCTTCATGCACAAGGGACTTGGGGTCAGCTGATTCCTGGATCTTGCTGTCATTTCTCTCAGCCGGGGCCTCTTGCAAATCCCAAGTTTATGGACTATTTTTGAAACCACATTAATATATATATATATATATATATATATATATATATAATGCCTGGAATGGATTCTTTTTTTTTCTTTCTTTTCTTTTTCTTCTTTTTTTTTAAATTGTGAAAATACCATACAGAGAGGTTACAATTACATGGGCAAGGTAATGAATACATTTCTTATCAAGCATTGTTTCCTCCTCCTTTGTTTCCCCTTCCCATCCCTTCCCATCTTCCCCACCCCCTCACAACCCTCCACCAAAAGTTGTAAAGTTCGTTTTTTGACATAATGTCTTGTACACCTCATTGTTGCAACGAGTCCACCTGTATCCCTATTTAAACAGTTTGTTTTTTCCCTTTCCCTCCACAAAGTATACCAACATCAAATACAGTGAAAACAGGGGTTATACCCTGGGGGAGGGACATACAAAGCAACAAAGAATTACCTTATAAATATGTTAAAGACAATAGTAAGAAAGAAAAAACATTTGAATCCTTATCTTTGGGTTCATTTTGCCTAACATCAACTTATCTGACCGTTTCTGTTTGTCTCAGACATATACTAGTTATTGCAAATAAGGGAAACCATGGAACCTATGTTTCTTTGGGCCTGGCTTATTTCACTTTATAATTTTTTTCCAAGTCTTTCTATTTCCTAACAAATGGGGCAATGTCATTCTTTCTGATGGAGGCACAGAATTCCATTGTGTATATATACCACATTTTCTTAATCCATTCATCTACTGAGGGGCATCTGGGTTGGTTCCATATCTTAGCTATGGTAAATAATGCTGCAATAAACATAGTTGTGCTGGTAGCTTTAGTGTGGTCTTGTTTGTGATCGTTCAGGTGAATACCCAAAAGTGGGATTGCTGGGTCATAGGGGAACTCTATGTGGAGTCTTTCGAGGAACCTCCATACTACTTTCTAAAGTGGTTAAACAAGTTTACACTCCCACCAACAATGCAGTAGGGTTTCCTTCTGTCCACATCCCCTCCAGCATCTGTTGTTATTAGAGTTCTTGATTATAGCCATTCTACCTGGGGTGAGATGGTATCCCAATGTTGTTTTGATTTTCATTTCTTTTATGGCTAGGGAGGTTGAGCATTTCTTCATGTGTCTATTGGCAATTCTTATTCCCTCTTCAGAGAATTCTCTCTTTAAGCCTTTAGCCCACTTACTTATTGGGCAGTTGTTTCTTTGAGGATTTGTTGTTGGGGGATTTGAGTTCCAGGTATATTTTGGATATGAAACTCTTGTCTGTTGTATGGCTAGTGAAAATCTTCTCCCAGTCCATGGGCTTACTATTGATCTTGCTAGCTATGCCCTTTGCCATACAGAAGGAATGGATTCTTAAAATGGTTTGAATCTCCACCAGAACAAAACTTTCTGTAATCAAGCCAGTAGGTTATGAAAGGAATATGGCGTGAATGTCACAGAAGCGTTGTGCTGTGGATGTGTTGCTCTGCAGCTGCCCTGTGTGGGGCTGGTCTGGGTCTCCGCTGGGCCTTCAGCTGCCTTCATTCAGGGGCCAATCTCTTTTCCCTCATGCGTGTGGTACTAGCGGTATATCTGGAAAGGCCAGTCTCATCCCAGATCGCTTAACATCCTAATTTTGCTTGTGTTGTGCCCATACTAGGGCTGAAACTCAGGGCTGGGCACTGCCCTTGAGCTTTTGTTGCTCATGGCTGGTGTTCTGCCACTTGAACCATGGCTTCACTTCTGGCTTTTTGGTAGGTAATTGGAGATAAAAGTCTCTCTTGGTTTGTTTTCCTGGGCTGGCTTCAAACCACCATCCTCAGATATCAGCCCCCTGAGTAGCTGGGATTACAGGTATGAGCACCACTGCCTGGCTGGCAGTTTAAAAACGTTCTTCTCACTGGTTGTCATTTTGAACATGACTTAGCATCCCAAAGTCACAGGCCTGCTCCTTTCTTGTTGCTTCTGTTGTTCTAGCTTTATCAGCCCTGGGGGCTGTGGTACAGGAGGTTCTCTGGGTAGTGATTCTAGTGTCCTGGGCCCTCTGAGGGTGAAGGTCATGATCACACCTCAGGTTTGCTGGCTTCTCCATCAGTGAAGACGTTGGTGCCCATCTTGGGTATCCCCCCTTCTCCCTGTGTCACTCCTGGGTCTAGAACTCACTGTCCTTGAGCTTTTGTGCTCAAGGCTGGCACTCAATCACTTAAGCCACAGCTCCAATCCTAGCTTTTTGCTGGTTAATTGGAGATAAGCATTTCACAGACGTTTCTTGCCTAAGCTTGTTTGAACCCCAGTCCTCAGATCTCAGTCTACTGAGCAGCCAGAACTAGAGACATACGATGCACTCAGGGTCCTGTTAAGAAATACAGAGAGGTGGGTGCTGACTAGAAATTTCCATAATGAGCTTGAAATCCTCTAATCTGGTTGATTTACTCAATATTTTCTCTAGGCCTTCTGAACACATGAGAACACATGTAAGTGGCCTGCGTATTTGCTCTCTGTTTCCCAACACAAACCTTGTGTGTGCACCAGACGTGGAACACACACACAGCCATTTTGGGGATCTACTCATTTGATCATGATGAAAGACATTAATGAATTCATTACCCAGGTTCTCTGCTTCTATGATGTTTCACGATGGAGAAATGCCATGTTTCCTCTGTTCCTCCTCATTGTGGGTCTAAATAGTGTATAAAAGGATTCACAATGATAAATAACAAGATTTTGAATACAATCTTTAAATGATATTTTCAAATACACTTCTTCCAATTTGAGTAATTACAACTTTTTTCTAGGGTTTGAATTCTGGGTGTTTCAATTACTGGGAAGGTACTCTACCACACGACCTATACCTCCAGCCCTGCTTTTTGCCGGTTAACTGGAGATGGAGTCTCATGGACTTATCTGGCTAGGCTAGCCTTGCCCCCTCCGTCCTCTGGATCTCAGCCTCCTGAGCAGCCGATGCGTGCTCCGCATAGTTGGGTCACTTTCAGGAAGGTGCAAGAGGCACTTCCTAATTTTGGTTACCTTGCCTGCTTTTATTAGCCACAGTGCAAGCAATGCAAATCTTGCAAAAACACCAAAAGGCTAAACCAAGAAGCCATTGTGGCTGCAACTCATGAGGGAACTTCGGCGATGCTTTGAAGTGAAGGAAGCGATTTGATGAGCAACATAAACGCTAGCCAGGAAGCATCACTAGCCGGCAGAATGTTCACAAACTGCTTTGCAGGAGTAAGCACAAGACAGTGAAGGTAGAAAGCAATAGAGAAAATTTACCGTGTCAGCCTGAAATTATATTGCAGTGTACAACATGTGTGCCTCAGATGGACTCATGCCGGTGGAAGACTCCAGAAAACTAGCTCTGTAAATGGAGGGGGAGGGAATAAGGGAGAAGGATCTCCTCAGCAGGACGATGCTGGTGACGATGGACATCCTCAGACTTCTGCATCTCTATGTTAGATTGCTCCTAAGAACGTAGCTTCTTAAAAAGCAATTGTGTGTCTGTGTGTGTGTTGGGCTCAAATTCAGAGCCTTGAACTCCTTCCTCAAGGCTACTGCTCTACCACGTGAACCACATCTACACTTCTGTTTTTGGGGGAACTCATTGGAGATGAATCTCACAGACTTTTCTGCCTGGGCTGGCTTCAAATCTTGACCTTCCAATCTCAGCCTCCTGAGTATTACTAAATATTACCAGTATGATTAAGGTAACAGTAAGGATTACAGGTGTGAGGCACAAGTGCCCAGCATGGATCACAAATACAGCAAAATTTTGGTGCTAACACCTCGATATGAAATATCGCAACGAGCTGAAATAAAAAATAAAAATTCACGACTCTGTCTCAAGAGACTAGCCCACGCAGATTCCAATTCAGAGTTGGCGAAGATAAATTTCTGGCTTTGAGATAAACAAAATCATAGGAACTTGCTTATATCCCCTTTCCAACAAGACAGATCACCCGGCTTTTCCTGTGTTCAGTGCGCTTGGATCTACAGAGTTCTTTATCCTTTTCTGGGGAAATGAGTTTGCATCGTGGTGAATCAAAGTCGTGCTGTGCATCCAGAAATGCAGGTCGATTTCTTGAGGAACAGGAAAGGTGCCAGAGCAAGGCCTCACCTCTTTGGTAGGGCAGGAGACCTGTGAGGATGGGTGGGTGACACCAGCTTGCTCTTGTTAGGGGGATGCAGAGGCATTGGCCTTCATCTGGCTAGTGGGTCCTCCTTGAATTTAAGCAAGGGGGACTGGTGGAGAGTAGAGAGTTGAACACTCTTGGACTACAGGGAGGGCACACAGACCCCTCTCAGCTGCTCCATCCTGTCCTTCCCTCCCTGACGCACCCCCCCCCCGGGGGTTTGAGCACCTCTGATGTCCGGGTGTTTTTGAGTTCTTCCGGCCTGCCCTCAGGTAAGTCCTTTCCTGCTGCTCCCTCTTCCCAAACTATGCTTTCCTACTTCATCCTTCACACACATGTATCTGACACAGTAGCTCATACCTGCCAATCCAGCCTCTTGGGGGACGGACATTGGAGTTTTAGTTCAAGCCCAGCCTGGGAAAAAACAAACAATAACAACCACAAATAGGGAAATTTGCACTGTAACACCTCATAAGGCAGAAAGCAAGCCCTTTGAATTATTTATGTTTCAACATACCTCTGAGTTTTGCATAGATGAAGAAATACCGAGCACCCCCAGGAACTTAGCTCATGTCCGTTTCTTCACTGGCACCTTCGCTGTTTTGCTACCATTTTTCTTCTCTGTGCCACACCGGGGCAGCCCTGTGGACAAAGGGTCTTTAGACACATCAGGATGAAGGCCAGGCCTGGGAAGATATTTCATGAGCTGTTTCTTGATGTTAGAACTCTATCCTTGGGCTGGGATGTAGCTCAGTAGCAAAGCGCTTATCTAGCAAGTGCAACGTCCTGGGTTCTATCCCCAGTACCAAAAAAGAAAGAAAGAAAGAAAGAAAGAAAGAAAGAAAGAAAGAAAGAAAGAAAGAAAGAAAGAAAGAACTCTTTTCCATCATAGGAACCTGAAATTGGATTTCATTTTGTCTTTCATTTCATTTTTTTGCCTTCCTTTTGTGCCAGTACCGGGTCTTGAACCCAGGGGATCTCATTTCTGTTTAGTTTTTTCTTCCAAGGCTGGTGCTCTACCACTCGAGCCACACCTCCATATTTGGCTCCCTGCTGGTTAATTGGAGCTAAGAGTCTCATAGTCCTTTCTGCCTGGGCTGGCTTTGAACCTTGGTCCTCTGATCTCAGCCTCTGGGTAGCTGAGATTATGGTGTGAGTCACTGGTGCCCAGCACCTCTTTTCATTGTAAACTCAAATTCCTCACTGACTTATGCCCATGTCTCCAGATTGATGTCCCACTCCATTTCTTGCCTTGTTGCTGGAAAATGGCTCAGAAGAGTCAGTGCTCCCAGAAAGGGTGCATCTTTATGGAGCTCGAACTCTGAGGGAACAGAATTTGGGAAAGGATGTGTGGGTCCTGGATGATGTCATTTTCTTTTCAAGTCTGGGCTCTCCCTGGCATCACTAATTTTAAATTCCGTAACCTAGGTGTGGAGTCAGGTCCAGAATGTTCCCCTGGGAGGCGTGATGGTGGAGTGAGAGTGCATGTGCCCCCTGGAAGCCAGAAAGCCATGTAACAGGGTTTGGGCAAATGTGGGACTTCAGCACTGCCAAGGTTGTGGGTGACCATCAGGGCCCGAGTCATTAGAGCTAAAAGTGTTGAAGAGTCTCTGTGACTTTCACCTCTGATCTCTCTCTCTCCAGTATCTCCCAGCTTATATTCTAATTTATCCAAAGAATTTTTTTCCCCTGTACTTTTTCTTCCTCCCCATCTTTAACACCTAAGCCTACCATCTGCTTAATTTGTTTGACTGCACAGGATTTAGCTGGAAGCAGAGTGAAAATAAGCACTTATGCAGAGTGCTTTTCATTTTGCAAGTCACACGAAAATGCACAAGGTCTGGCGAAAGCTCACATTCGAACATTCGAGAAGCAAATGGAAAGAGAGGTGGGTCAGGAGCTGCATTGCCCTCTGGGGCTGGAGGCGGGATCCCTGTTGAGTTGGGAGCAGGCCAGGGGAAGAGGGAAGGGCTGGTGGGAGAGGGCCTCTTTCCCATGGGTGTGGTGCTCGGTCCTTGAACCCTGACCTGTAAATCCCATGTGGACGTCCTGTCTTGTAGCACCATGCGAGTCTCATCCACTGCACCTTGCTGGAGTGCAGGCTCGCTGCAGGCTTTCGTTCACCCATTGCTGCGTTCGCCCATCGCAGTCTTTCCTTCACCTCCATGGAGGCTGGTGGTGGCGTGGACAGTCGGCGTCTGGCTTCGTGGGATGGCCGCCGAGGTGGGCTGCACCTCCAGCTTTGAACTGCTCTGTAACACCGAACTCTCGCACTGCTTCCTGCTTCCATGTTGTCATTTTCTTTACAATAAAAATGGCCATCCCAGGTCTTATTCATTCATGAGATCATGTATGACACTTCAGGTCTTTCTTGGAACAAGCTAAGCAGTTGTACTCCTGGTCCCTAGCTCTATATGTCAGATGCAATCCAGAACTCCTTCCTGATTCCCTCCATGATTGTTTTATACCATGGCAAGTTCAACTCTTATTGTTTAGTTAGAGATTGTCTATTCTAGACCCTATTAAAAATGAGAACCTGTTCTGAAACACAAATACAGAGCATCCTTCAGTTACTTTTGAGTTGATACATTAGGTCAGCCAGTAGTGCCAGGCAGAGGCCAAAGAATATAGAAGATGTGTCACACCTCAGGATTGGACTAAAGGAGTTCTAACTATGGGTGGGGCATATTTTTACTTCCTGGGCCTCAGCCTGACACTGGCTGGCTGCTCTGGAGAGGTGAAGAATGAGGAAGTGATGGATGAAGGTGTGATTTCTCACAAACACCTACCCACAGTCAGATCATACCGGAAGGGTGATTCTAATCCAAGGGAACATAGAAAGTATTCATGCTCATCAGTATGGTACTGGTTTGTCATACATATAATTGTTTTAAAAGATGCCTTTCTCTTACCCAGTGGTACCACGGACACATAATATAAAAAAAATTCATTTTCTCCTTCTCAGTTTTGTTTTTGTTTTTTTAATGCCAGTCCTAGGGCTTGAACTCAGGGCTTGGGCACTGTCCCTTCACTTTTTTTTTTACTCAAGATTCCTTTCTCTCTTGCTCAAGCCACTGCTCTAATTCTGACTTTTTGGTGGGTAATTCAATGTCAGGACCCTTGGATGGTCTGACTCCCTTTCCCTCAGTTTGAGGCATGATTGGTAGTAGCTACACGGTAAATTCAAAAAGTCCAAATCACACAGGTAGAGTAAGACACTCAGAGGGCAGGTACTTCTGTTGGGGTCATGGCTCCCAGGCAGACAAGTCCAGGGCCCCCTCCTCCTGGCTGCCCGGCCCCTTACAGACTGGTCCCGCCCACTGTCCAGCATCACAACTGAAGTGACCAGAGATTCTCCATTTGGAGACCAGCGCCCACTGCCTTTGAGCTGTCTACCAAACTGAGTTCTTCTCGTACATGGGCAAATTGCTCTAAGTAGAGAAAAGATGCCAGGGCTGATGTTCCAAAGACAAAACTAATGCCCTAAAAAACACCAGTGGCTTTTGTTTGTCTCCCCCGCAACTCCCGACTTCCGCTGTAGACCCATAGCCTGATGAGTCTCATCTTAAATGTGAATTGCATTTGGGCAGTTCTGTCTCTTAGCAACCCCTCTTAGTGTTTCCGCATGGGCAGTGAGGCCACTAATCTCTCCCTTAAATCTGGGCTGAATTAGATTATATGATTCTTCCTAATAGAGTTACTAGTTTCTTTTTTTTGTGGAAGAAGTACATGAGGATTGCTTAGGTTCGGCTTAGTTTCTATTTATAATTTTGATAGTTGATTTTTTAATAATTTATTTTTATAATCTTTGGGTAGTCGGACAATGATGCTGCAATTCAAAGGCCAATTTATGAGTATAACACATCTTGCTAATTTTCATCTTCTTTTAGAATGAGTTGGTTGTGTTTATCTTTAAGTTTGGAAACATAGCATCATGTTTTCTTATGTCTTCATTACCCAGGTTTTGCAATGCCTCCCTCTTTCTGTGCCTGAAGTGAAGATTTCTGTCCTCTCAAAATCCTTCTAGGCTCTAGCTTTGAGCTTCTAGCATACAATGTGCTGATTTTCCTACATCCTTGATTTGTTTTCTTTCTTTCTCTCTTTTTCTCCTTCCTCCCTCCCTTCCCCTCCCTCCCTCCCTCCCTCCCTTCCTCCCTTTCTCCCTTCCTTCCTTCCTTCCTTCCTTCCTTCCTTCCTTCCTTCCTTCCTTCCTTCCTTTTCTTTTTTTCTTTCTTCCTCTGTCTTTCTTCCCCGGTTTCTTCCCCTTCTCTCCTTCCCTCCATCCCTCCCTCTTTCCTCCCTCCCTCCCTCCTTCTCCCCTCTTCCTCCCTCTCTTCTTTTCCTCCTTCCTTCCATTCTCCACAGTGTTCCTGCAGGCCCCATGGGGTGGTCTGTGGTTCCATAGCCCAGCAGGTACTTTTTAATTGTTTGCTTTTGCTAATCCATCTTAAACCTGCAGAAATTTCATTTACATTTTCTTATTCCCTAGGTGAGACAGGAAAGGACAGGCCCTTTACCTCCACAGGAGAGGTGAGGATGCAGCCCAGTGATGTGACAGGGGGAGGTGACAGGGAGGTGACACAGGACATGAGGACAGGGGCAGGCTGTGCATGGGCTAGCCCTGCCCATTTTGCTCTTTCCCAGGAAACGAGGGGCCCTGATTGGCCAACTTACCTGGGAAGTGAGTGTGGGTTGGTCCCACTATCATTGCTCACTTTGTGTAGACATTATAATGAGCCATGAATGGGTGGTGTCTCAGAGAGGCCAATCACAGGAAAGGAAGATTGTCCATCTAGGTGTGACGCACTTAGGCTCTGCTTTGCCCCAAGGGCGTGGGGTAGGGCCTTCAACCCTGTGTGTGGGGAGACCCCGCGCCGCACTGTTGATGGTCACAAAGATAGATCTGGGTGTTCTGAGAGGAAAATGACACTGCTTCTTAGACCTCCTATTTTCTCCCTGGCTGAGTGGCTCCGCTTAAAGATCCGCACGGCCTGCCCTGTTTTAGGATGGCCATCTTCTGACCTTCTCCCTGCTGTGAAGCAGTTCCTGCAGCATGAGGTGAGTGCTGGGATAAAGAGAACTTAGTAGAGAGCCAAGGAGGGTGCAGCCTGGTAGAGGCTTCGCTCCTGCTGAGCGGTAATGAGGGACTGAGCTTACAGGACATCAGGGAATGCATAGTTTACAGACTTAATCGTTCTTCCCAACATTTTAGTGATCGACTCTTACAGCAACCTCTGATAAATTCCTAGTATTGCCATAAACTTTTGTTTTTATAAACCTTTCCTTAAATTCCTTTGCCTAGCCTGGAATTCTAGGTATTCAGATAATCTGAAGATTGTGGTTCAAAGCCAGTCCAGAGACGGACAGTCCTTGAGACTCTTATCTCTAACCACCAAAAGCTGGAAATAGAGGTGTGGTTCAGGTGGTAGAGTACCAGCCTTGAACAAAATGCCCAGGCCCCCAGTTCTAGTCGCAGGACTGGCACAAACACACCAAAAAGTACTCTGCCCACAAATAATATCAATCTGCCATCTTCAATCACAAGCTGGAGAAATTTCAGAGCGAGCACTGAACGTTCTTACATGAATATTCTGCGGCGGATTTCAGGGGAGTGCTTTACGTTTCATCAGTGTGGGTGAGCAAGGAAGGCAGGGGGCCTTGACAAGCCATTACAGAAGCCAGCCTCTCCTGGGCAGGGCTCTGGCTGTCAGGCAGGCAGAGAGACATGGACTCCAACGCAGGACTTGCACAGCCGCTGCTCCCAGGGTTCTAAAAGCACGTTCCAAGGACAGCTCAGCCTGAGCTGGGAAGGGATGGCAGGCACTGAAGCACGGCAACATTGCACACAGGGGCGGCTGTAGGGCTGGTTCCCGACACGGCCACTGTCTTCTTCATGTCCCGAGGTGCGTTTGTGTTGCTTCTTTATGAACACGTAGAAGGGGTGGGGGTATTGAAATGGAAGCCAAATGATGAGAGAGCAAGTTATAGGCAGATGTGTCTCGTGGAAGGCAGGAGGTGGTCTGATTCTTACTGTAGAATATTCTGCTATGAACCCAAGAATGGAAAGGAATCCTGCATTTAAAAGACAGGTGCTGTAAACACGATACTTATGCAGCACATTAACGAAAGTGACTAAGGCCCTTCTGTTCAAAGGATTGAATGAAGATGTGAGAAAATCCTATCTCAATTTCTTCACACGATCCTATTCCTCAATCTGCTATAGCATTTGTATTTTTTCCTTAATAGGGTCCTGATTAGGCAGTGGATGCTGATCTGAGCATATGCAACCCATAGCTGTACTGTCTGAGATGATCTCTTACCCTTAGTAAAGGTATATGTAACAACACCAGTGCTCCGGTCTCTTAATTACACTTCACCCAGCACCATGGACGGCCGTGGCCTCAGGGCTTTCTCACCCCCCTGACCCCAGAATCTGGAAGCTGCACACTCCTTCCTCTCTGCCACACAGGTTGGATCGGAGCAGGCTCTAGCTCACCTCTGCCTGTCTCTGGAAGCAGGACTGGCAGCTGAGAGCAGCTATGTTTCCAAGGTTGCCCCCAGCTGCCCTTGGTGGAATGGTGCATGATATGGTCTCTTCTGGGCGGGCCTAGCATGTGGCCTGTGCGCTAGGTGTGAAATGATCGCCATGTGAGTCAGCAGTGTGTCCTGGAGTTTCCCTGATCCCAGGCAGATGATCTGGCGTGTGAAATACCCAGGACTGAAAATGACCCTAGGGATCTGCAGCTTCCCCCTCCATGGACAGGTGTGTCTGAGAATGGGACGAAACCTCCCGATGCTGATTGTGTTTGACACTCGTTTGCTCCTAATTGTTGCTGAAATAATGCAAGGGACATACAGACTTCGTCCACAGCTTCTTTATGGATGTGGCTGGATGCAATCTTTGGGGAGAAAATGATGTGATAATATTGAAAGTGGCTCCTCCAGTCTTTCCCTCAACACCTTTGCCTCAACTCTGAGTAAAACGCAGAGTTGGTCAACATTCATAATCGCAACATGAACTCATTTCACTCAGAAGTGTCATCGCATAGACTCTCTACTTCCTTAGAAGCTATTTGTGAACACGTGATACTTCATTCACTCAGTTATCAAGAAATACTTTCATAAATACATGGCAAAACAAACAGATAATGTGGCGGTACCTGTGCTCTCAGATTTAACGTGTGCATGCCCTTTCCTCATCCACCTGCTAACTGTCCATCCTCACGCAGCTCCCAAGCTGAAGAGGACACACGGTTAGCCAGTCTCTCTGCTCCTCCACTTGCTTTGGAATCAGGGCCGCATAGTATTTCCTGTGCAGGAATATGGCTCTGTGGGGTTCCGTCTAGTGTTCCCACACCTGGCAATCAATTGTGCCCAGCCACTTCCACGGAGGAAGCAGGGCTCCCTGGACTTGGCGGAAGTTCCTACTACAGAATGTGAAGGGAAAATTAGAAGAGAGGATGGACGGCCTGAGACGCAGATCCCCAAAGTGCTGTGCTTTGTGAGATGGTGAGACTGTGAACAACACGTTCCCTAAATTCCAGAGACATCAAACGGAGCCTTACGCCAGCCCACTACCAGAACTTTCTCTCTCACAGTTGGGTTTTTACTTCCTTTGCGCATGAAAATCGTAATAATTGTTGTAATCATTTGGGGCAATTTTAGAAGCATTCAAATTCTACAAATTATATACAATTTGGCACACAGAATCAGTAATTGGTTATCTCTTCTGTCTTTTATTCCTTAAAATGTTGTTCCTCTCTTAGCTTCTTTCCTTCCTTTCTCTATTTCCTATCTCCTTCCTGCCCCCTCTTTCATTCTTCTCTTTCCCTTTTGTAATTTTTGTTGGCTTAGCAGTTAGAATTCCACCTCACCCACACGTAGAATTGTTCTTGTATAACTCCTTGTAGACATGCACAATCTTCTCTAGAGAAGCTGTTCTTCCCATCTGCCATCTTGACTCTGGCTTTTTCCCATTTTACTCATCGCTGCATCTCTGTGTCATAATCTGATAAAGGAAGCAGTCAAGTGCAATAGGCAGACAGTGTGCAGAAAATTTTGGTTACTGGGTATTTCCATTAACATTAAATGCTATCAAATAACATATTTACATCATATGACATATATACATGTATGCATACTATATAATGGGACATAATATTATATTCTGGTCTATACAATAAACCAGAATTACAGTGTGTGTATATGTACATAGGGTATATATTATGTAGTTTATGTAAATCTATGATGCATATATATACATACATAAATATAATTTTTGTCCACACTATGATGTTTATAGAATTTACCCACCATATTTCTTAAATGAAACAATCTGAGTCTTTGAAAAATATTGTTACTGAATTCATGAGAATTTCTAATGACTTAGGAGAAGGCATTTGCCGTATTTAATGTAACTGTCAGTCAACTGGGAGCTAATTAGAGTTTCACTCAGCACTTGGAGCTTTGTCTCCTCTGATTAAAATGTGCTATGCCACATGTAAAGCAGGGAAAGCCGCTCAGAAAATCCGCTGGGCCAGGAGAATGGAAGGTAGTGCGCAGGTGGCGGTGGGAATCTTCATTTCCTTGGCAGTGAGCTGGGCTGCTCTGGAGCATTCGTGAAGCAAGCTGTGAGTTCACATTTACTTCCTTCAGAGAGAGGAACACTGACCAAGCTCATTGTCTTTCTTTTATGCGGGAAGAAAGATGAAACCAAACAAGCCATGCAGCTCAGCGGGCACATGCCTGTAGTCCTAGCTCCACAGGAGGTCCAGATCTGAGGGTTGCTGCTTGAGACCAGTCCAGACAGGAAAAAGACAGAACCTGGGACCAGCCAAAACCTGGATGTGGAGGTATGGCTCAAGTGGTAGCCCTCTCGGCTAGTCCTGAACAAAACAGCCCAGGGAGAGTGGGGGTTTCCGAGTTCAAGCTCCAGGACCAACCGGAGTTGTTCGCAAAAGATAAAACAGAAAACAACACAAATAAACATAAACTTCCTGATCGTTGTCCATCCACAACTCAACCCTCCACTCATGTCCTGTTCAAAGTGCTGGAATGAGACCCAGCTTTCACCCTCACAAGTGCTCACCATGCTCACCATGTCAGGGATATTGACCTTGAGTCTTCCCTTCTCAAGTGTGGTGTTGGGAAATCCTTCCAGCCCCCAACAGGGCAGTCACATGGCTACACAGGCTCATCATGACCAGGAAAGCTTCCAGAGTGGTCCGAGCCAGAGGACATGTGAAGATAAATGCAGAGATCTATTGCAAATAGATGAAATCAAATCTGTTTTGTCTCTGTGCCCTCTGTGGTTGGTACAAACCATGCTGACTGCATTCATGATAATAGTGCATGAATAGAATTCCAATGGATACGAACTAAGCAAACTACTACTACCAACTCCTACTTGTCAGTCTGCCCTGAAAATTATTATTGTTTGTACAGCTATCTGAAATATTAATCCTTTGCTTCCTCAACTCACCACATTAAGCCTGAGGAATGTAACATTGCTTTAATTGTTTGATCCTGGCTATCCCTTATTCTTGCATGGATGAAAAGAAAAAGCTTTCAGGAACTGATCTTTGGACAGTTATTAAGTGTTTCAGGAACTGATCGTTAAGTGTTTCAGGTGTCTTTCCATTGCTGCAACACAAGACTTGAGAAGAATGATGTGAAGGAAGAAAAATCTGCTTGGGCTCACGGTTTCCAAGATGTCCTGATCACTTGGAACTTTGCTTCTGGGCCTGTGGTGAGGCAGAGTACCATGGAGGAAGATGCTCTTATTGTGGAGTGGGGAGGAGAGAAAGAGAGAGAGAGGCACACACACACAAACACACACACACACACACACAGAAAGAGAGAGACAGAGGCAGGCCAAATGCTGGTGGCTCATGCCTGTCATCCTAGCTACTCAGGAGGCTGGTATCTGAGGATCACAGTTCAAAGCCAGTCCAGGCAGGAAGGTCCATGAGACTCTTATGTGGAGCTTCAGGTAATAGATTGCTAACCTTAAGCAAAATGCTTAGTTATAGTGACCAGGCCCAGAGTTCAAGCCCCAGTGTGGGCACTAGATAGATAGATAGATAGATAGATAGAAAGATAGATGCAGGACTAGCAGGAAAATTATAATAATAACAAAATTGTAAATAATAACAAAATAAATAACAATAATAAAAAATTATAATAGTAAATGATAGTAAAGAACACAGAAAACAATTAGCAAAGCTGACTAGGGAGAGAAAAGCAGTGATTCCAGTGTTTCTGACCGGGTGAGTAATGGCTGCACACGGCACTCATCTATGGCAGATGTTGATGACAAGCATGGCTGACAGCTTGACACTTAGTGTCCCATGCCTCTCCCATCGTGCTGATGTTACAGGCGTCGCTAGCGAGCGCTCCCACGCGGCCAGGCCTCTGGCCACAGCAGGCGAGCAGCCATGAACCCTGCTAGGGACCAAAGCATCATGGAAACTGCAGTGAGCCTCAAGAGGCCTCTTAGGGCCTCTCAAGGTCCCAGTGCCGGGGTCCCTAGGAGCCCCATCCAGTGTGATAAAACGTATCGGGGTGACCCCTGCTCTGCCAGCGGGAGTTTAGACATACTTCTCAGAGAGACCTTGGACTCCTGGCTCATTAGAGATAGACCCAGTTCTCCACACTCAGGCTTTCCGTTAGACAGTTTGGAACGATGTAGCAGTCAGTGCTGGTGCTCAGAGCTCCTTGTGAGCTGTGCTGCCCGCCACCCCAGGCTGATGCTCCCTCACGTCCAGTCTCCTCGCTGTCTGCCCATCTCCCTGTCCTGCTGCATCTGCTTGTCTGAGACACAGCTCACTACCTTTCCTTTCAGCTGTGCTCCCTTCCTGCCCATCGTCTTCCAACAATGCTTGCTTGCAGGAATGCATGTGTTTTTATATATGAGGGGTTCCTGACAAGCACATTGGAAGGTCATACATATCTGTACAGAAATGGAAGAAGAAATTCTGAAGCAACTAGGGGACAGCGCTGTCACGTAGTCGTCATCGGAATGATCGTGGGTCAGCTGTGGTGGGGATGGATCAGTGCAGAGACAAAAGCAGATGACGAGCAGGGAACTGTGGGGAGGCCCAGCTCGGCTTCCTGTGAAGGCAGATGGACAGGACCGAGCCTCTGACTGGCAAGAATCCACCCCTCCCTCCCCTTCCCATCCACTTTACCTCCCTCCCTCCCTCCCTCCCTCCCTCCCTTCCTTCCTTCCTTCCTTTCTTCTTCCCTCCCTCCCTTCCTTCCTTCCTTCCTTCCTTCCTTCCTTCCTTCCTTTCTTCTTCCCTTCTTCCCTTCCTCCCTTCCTCCCTTCCTCTCTTCCTCCCTCCCTCCTTTCCTTCCTTCCTTCTCTCTTTCCTTCCTTCCTTCCTTCCTTCCTTCCTCCCTTCCTTCTTTCCTTCCTCTTTTCTTCCTTGTCCCCTTGTTTAGAGAATAAGATTCCCATGGACTTCCCTGCCCAGGCTGGCTTCAAGCTTGGACTCTCAGATCTCAGCCTCCTGAGTCATTAGCTCAAGGAACCAGTGCTGGGGCTGGGACGGTGGCTGTAGACAGGAGATGGCCATCAGTCTGTCCATTAAATCCTGCTTCCTGAGCTTCCTGCAGCAGGCCATGGCCAGCATCCTCTCTGCTGTCACAGGGATAGTGCCACCAGCCTCCATCAGCCTCCACCAGCCTCCACCCACCTCCACCAGCCTCCATCAGCCTCCACCAGCCTCTACCAGCCTCCACCAGCCTCCATCAGCATCCACCAGCCTCCATCAGGCTCCACCAGCCTCCATCAGCCTCTACCAGCCTCCATCAGCCTCCACCAGGCTCCACAATCCTCCATCAGCCTCAACCAGCCTCCATCAGCCTCCATCAGCCTCAACCAGCCTCCACCACCCTCCACCAGCCTCCATCAGCCTCTACCAGCCTCTACCAGCCTCTACCAGCCTCCACCAGCCTCCATCAGCATCCACCAAGCCTCCATCAGCCTCCATCAGGCTCCACCAGCCTCCATCAGCCTCCACCAGCCTCCATCAGCTTCCACCAGCCTCCATCAGCCTCCACCAGGCTCCACCAGCCTCCATCAGCCTCCACCAGCCTCCATCAGCCTCCACCAGCCTCCACCAGCCTCCACCAGCCTCCATCAGCCTCCACCAGCCTCCACCATCCTCCATCAGCCTCTTGCCAGCCTCCACCAGCCTCCATGGACCATAAACTTCAAGCTAAGCCACTCTTTCTCCTCCTTCTCCTCCATCTCCTCCTCCTTTCCGCCTCTCTTCCTCTTCCTCTTCTCCTCTACCTCTTTCTTCTCTCCTCCTCCTCTTCTTCTCCCTCCTCCCCCTTGTCTTGGGGTAGTACTGGAGTTTGATCATAGGTCCTCATACTTGCTAAGCATGTGCTCCTCCATTTGAACCATGCTTCCAGCCCTTACTTTAGTCATTTTGGAGTAAATTCTCACATTCTGGCCTTCAACTCACCTGGGAGTGCACAACCATTCCACTTACATCTCACAGGTAACTGGGACTACAGGCATGTACCACCCAGCATAGTTTATTTGTTTTGGCATGATCTTTATACCAATCTTTATATCAATCGTGGCCACAAAACACAATCCTCCAGATTTCTACCGCCCAAGTAGCTGGGGCTGAGTTTACCGACTTTCTCGAAGAGCCTTCCAGTGAGTGCGGGAGGGGCAAGACCTGCGGGCTATCCATCTGCTCCCAGGGGACACTTATTCTCCAGGTACGTCGAAGTAAAGTCTTCTTTTAGAGGCAATCATTTCTTCTTTCTCCCTTCACCTTCCGCTCACATCTGTTCCTGCTGCACATTCTAATGTTCTTTTTTACAAAAACATCAGTCATTGGCTTTATAATAATTAAAATATGTCTATAAGCATAGAAGCATTAAATAGGTATGACATGGGAAGCGGCAATCCTCAATCCCTGTCTCATATATATATATGTATATATATATGTACATATATGTGTATATATATGAGATGTATACACATATGCATATGCATATATGTATCTTTCTATATACATCATATGTTTCCTTATGTCCATGTGTGTGCATGTATACATGCATGTGCATGCGCTCCACCAAGTGTTGCTTTTCTAAATCAGAGGACTCTTGAGAATGAGGGAATAATATTTAGAAAATTCTTGTAGATTTGGAAATCATCAGCACAGACCACATAATAAGGATATCTACTAATATAAAAACCGTATTTTGATTTCACTTCTGTTTCCTCTGTAGAATTAGACATTTTTCTTACATATGAAAGCATAAATATATAAGCAGGAAAGTATTTTCTTTATATATTTGAGTGCACACAGCAAAATAAGTCCTACAGAACAGTTCCAGAACACCAACTAACTCTTTCTAGAAATCATCTGTTTATTCAAGTATAAACTTTAATTTGAAGAAAAGAGCTTTGCAGTCATGAAACATTTTCCCTTAGAGGAAAGTTAGAAAGAGAAGGTTGCTTGGATGTTTAAGTGGCTGTTGATTCCCTGAGCGGTAAAATAAGGTCAGGAAAAAACACACACACACACAACACAAGAAAGCAGAAACACAAACCCGCAAGGGACCAGGTTTCCTGCTTCTTAAGAAATTTAAGGTAGAGACAGAGAAGATGTGCTAAGAAAAAAAAATCAGACTGTGCTGGCAGGCACAGGAGAGCAAGCATGGAAGTAGAGAACAAGAGCTGGAGAGGGAGAGGGAGGGAGAGAGAAAGAGAGGGAAGGAGAAAGAGAGAGAGAGAGAGAGGGAGAGAGAGGGGGGAGAGAGAGCAGGAGAGACAGGGAGAGGCTGCTTCCCAGATATATATCAGGGAGAAAAAAAATCCAAGTGAAAGCAGTGCTCCAGAAGTACATGCGTGTGCTCGAGTGCTCTGAACAATGTGTATACAGAATCATCTACTTAACTGTACCATGAGCTGTTTCTTTTGCGCTGTTCTATGTGGCTCTCTTTCTTTTAATAATGGAGGACTAAGAAGTCCAGCCTTGCCCTGCCGAGCCGAGCCAGCTAACAGATGAAGACCAGCTTCGGGAATTCAGGCGCCTGCTACCTGGTGGGGCGGAGGCGGGGGGGGGGGCGGAGGATGGGGGCTTGCACATTTTGGAGATTGCAGATTCCCATCAGAAATTCCCATTTGTTCTTTTTCAGATTTGTTTTTTTTTTTTGTCGGTCATGGGGCTTGAACTCTGGGCCTGGGTGCTGTCCCTCAGCGCTTCAGCTCAAGGCTGAGTTTTCTGATGGCTTACTGGAAATAAGAATCTCATGAACTTTGCTGCCTGGGTTGGCTTTGAACCATGATCCTCATATCTCAGCCTCTTCAGTAGCTAGGATGACAGGCATGAGCCACTGGCGCCCATCTCTTTTTCAGATTTTAAGTGCATAAATTAAAGCAGTGATGCCAGATGGAAAAATCAGCATGAAGTTTGGCAAGGAATCCTTGGTTTGCAACAAATGTTTTCCCTGTGAATTTGAAAACCTGTCTCAGGGCTTTGGAAGGTCAGGGCCTGGACGTCACAGAGTAACAACAACAACAACAAAAGCGGGCCATAAACATCTTGGAGAACTCCAGCACCCATCACCATTTGTATATCTAAACCGGAATGCAATTTTGTGGTTCTGTGATGTGTTTACTCCGATTGGCTCAACTGGGATCTCTGAGCTGAGGCCTATCAGCCCAGTGGGAGTCAGCCATTCGTCCGGTGTCTCTGACCTTTAGCCACATGCTTTATTGGTACAAGTGGTCTCAATGTGACCTCAGGACACAGCTATGTTCAGGACATGGACCAGGAAGCAGAGCATCTGCAGAGAGAACATCGAGTGGATTCCCTGGATTCCAATGATGGAGCGAGGTCTGACATCTTCAGTCCTCTGACGGCAGGCTCCTCTCCTACTCTGTAAACCTCTTGTTCTGACAGAGGAAAGATGGCTCAAATAAGGCCCCCAATTTGGGACGAGAAATCATTTCTGTTGTCAAATTGGAAATGAACAGTGGACCACAGGCCTGAATTTGAATCAGTTCCAACTCAGTGGTGAAAGTGAGTCCCTTGAGGGTTTGTTTGTTTGTTTTTATGCCTGACATGAATTTCTTGTGTTTAGACTAGATTGCTTCCATAATCCCAATTAGATAGGTAAAAAGTCGATCCTGTGTCTCCTTGACACAGAAAATACAAGCCAAGTATTTGTACAGTTGATTTATGTGGTTTCCAGTGCTTATCTGTGTTCAAGAAAATAAATAAAATAAAAAGATAGCTCGCAGGTGTGACACAGAAAAGACAGATTGGTGAGTCTAGGTGAACAGAACCTGTGGGTTTCCTAGCTGCTAGAAATCAAAGACCAGCACAGTGCCCCGCACCCTTCTCCTAATTATATGCAAGGCCACTTCTCCAGTGGAATGTACATTCTCTAACCCTTTCTCCATCATTCGCCCTCGGCCCCCGCTTGGAGTCATTCATTGCCATTTATAGTGCACTGAATAGTGAGATTTGTGTCTCTGAAAACCTCAGCTGGAACTCGGAGACATAAATGCTCTTAGAAGTGAAGCAATTAACCTCTGGCAATCTTCTTTTCTTCTCAAGAATATGAATAATACTTACCTTCTGGAGCCGTGGAGAGATCAAATATGATTATATTTCCAAGTACTTGTGTATAATCATTACTCAAAAATGGATCAATCTTAGCAAAGGTTTAAGTTTTCCATTTCTGTACTCGCGGCTCAGATGGCCTTTCCGTGGAAGAACCCTGCATCCTGCGGTGAGGAGGATGGGTCCCGGTAGTCATGGGGCCTTCCAACAGGATTGTTGAGAAGCAGGGGAATTCTTTGGGAACACAGATTTTGTTCATCCAAAAATGTGTGTGTGTGCACGTGTGTGTACATGTGTGCATATGCCAGGACTAGGATGTGAACTCAGGTCTCCATATCCTTGCTTAGTTTTCTTGATCAAGGTTGGTACTCTACTATTTGAGTCACAGTTCCCCCTGACCTTTTTGCTGGTTAATTAGAATCAAGTCCCACCAACTTTCATGCCTGGGTTGACTTCAACTGGAGTTCCTCAGATCTCAGCCTCCTGAGTAGTTTTGATGGCAAGCATGAGCCTCTGTTGGCTTGGCCAATGATTCTCCTCTCCTTGTGCTCACTGGGCCTCTCCTCCTGGCCTGCCCCGCCCTGCCCTGCCCTGCCCTTGGGACTTACCTCTCTTTACAGCATTCACAGTGTGGTCCCTGCCACAGGGTCAAATCCTTGAAACTTTGTAATTATTTTCCCTACCTTGTCACTTCTAGAACGCATTAGTCTTTTCTGCCTGGTGAGTGGCTCTTTCTTGGGAAATGCCTTCTCTCCGGTGAGCACATACCCTGACCATCAGTCTCTGTTAACCCAGAAAGGCCATGTGATCTCAATGATACAGAGCTCTGTATCTTCCTAGAGACCTGAGTTAGAGGTCAGGAGTGGTGTGTGTGTGTGCGTGTGTGTGTGTGTGTGTGTGTGTGTGTGTGTGTGTGCATGTATTTATTTTCCATGGATAAACTCCCTCAAGTATGATAGCATTTGTATATTTGAAGATGAGAGATGAGAGGAATATCTTTTGCAGCACAAAAGCTATTAAACAATGAAAACAACAAAAGGCATAATAGAACATAACATCAAATACAACTTTTGATATTTGTCATTAAAACTCACCTATGTGTGTGTTTGCCCCTGTAAACACATTAACTGATTTATCAAACCAAAAATGTAAATGAAAAATTGATGTTACTTTTGAGCCACAGATAATAAAATCTGAGAAATCGTTGACAATTAATTATGCATAGAGGTATTTCTACCCTTAAAGTTAGTCTTGGACCATTCCGTGAGTTAATCAGTTATCACTGGAATTTGGGACATCAGAGGAATGTATTTTTGATCATGTGCTATTACTACACTTCTCAGAGGTAATGTGTAGTATTATATGGCAGATTCTAAGGTTGTGTTTTAGAAATGTCTGGGCAGAGATGAGTACTGATGTTTCCCTCTTCTCTCTCTTTCTCAAACATGGGGTTTGCCCAGTCTCCCTCTTTGGCTGTGGTCATGCTTATTGTTTGAAGTCCACCGTGTGACCCTCTAGTCTGGGTGCAGATTAGGTGTAGAAGGTGAGGGCCGCCCTGCCATGTCTGCTGAGATTTTCTATCAGTGAATGCTGATATGGAATGAGAAAATGGATGATGGGAGCATTGGAAGTGACACTCATTTGTTGAAGACTGTACACATTGCCAAAGGAGATTACCATGTGCTACAGGAGGAGTGAGCTTCTTGGAGGGCCATACCCCTGGGCTACATTAGGGCAGGGTATAGCAGCTTGACTTAGTTGCTGGATACAATTATATTAGGGTAGGGCAAAAGGGAGTGTGGATGTATTACATGAGGAGGTTGCCTCAGAGCCCGGGGTCCTCCTGCTGGATGACAGTCAGGTGATGGCAATTGCAGATGACCACTGGCTTCTGGCAGATGATTTCTAGCAAGAGTATTGCTGTCCGTCATGAGGAGGAAGGTGCAGAGAAGGGAGCTGTCCTCCTATGCAGACTTAACATTCCAGCTTTTTAATAGTTATAAAGGGGTGCCGACTCTCTCTGGCTACTTTCTGCTGAGAAGGAGTGTTGACCTTAAGGGGAGAAGGCAGAGATGTGATCCAGTCTGGGAGAAGGCAGCCATAACAGTTCCTTGGTGGTGAACATGTATATGCATCCTTGGATGAAGTCTGATGGAATCTTATGAGGCAGAAGCTGCAAAATAAGAAAAGTAAAAACATCACAGAGCTCAGGAACAGCAGAAAGAAGGGCAACCATCCACGGTGGAAAAGAGAAAAGTTGGATGACTTGGCTAGTTCCTGTCTCCTGCATTCCCCGTGATCCTGGAGTGGACTGACTGTTGACATCTGGCAACTGGGCCGGGGAGATCATGGAGGATCAGTGAAGAAGCTGGGCCTGGATTGGTTAAGGGTAATAGATATAAGTTCCTGCCCAGTTAGAAGATAGACAGGTATGGGCATTAGATAGACCTCATGGCTCCAGTTAATTTTGGAAGGGCAAGCACAAAGTGACTCTGTTTAGGGTCTGACACCATCCCCTCTTTTTTTTTTTGTCCATTGTGGGGCTTGAACTCTAGGCCTGGGCAGTGTCCCTGAGCTCTTTTTGCTCAAGGCTAGTGCTTTATCACTTTGAGCTACAGCACCATTTCCTGTTTTCTGGTGGTTCATGGACTTTCCTGCCCTGGCTGGCTTTGAACCATGATTCTCAGATCTCAGCCTCCTGAGTAGCTAGGATAACAGGTTTGAGCCACTGGCACCTGGCACCATCCTCTCTTATCTTCACAGTTCTTCCTAACTGCCTCTGGGTGGACCCTTGTTGCCAAGACTAGCTCTGTTCTGGGGGTCTGGGAGGTATCTTCTTGCTATGATGATGTCCCATTTGGCATTTTTGCTCCTTGCTGGGATGGCATGTCCCAGCTGATCGAATTCCACATTGGGCAGGGGTGGGGTGGTGGTGGTGGTGGGAGGGGTGGAAACTGACAGATTACAGGAGAGGCTTTGCCAATTCTCCCTTTTTATTTCCAACTGAAGCAACAAGGAGATCAATAGATGTAGTTTTTAAGCAGGGCTTACCTGGAACTTATTAAGAAAAAATGTTAAGTTTGACCAATAAAACTTGTAATTTATCCCTCTGTGTGCCTGACTGTAAATGTTGCAGAGGATCAAGTCTGTACTTCAGGATGCTAATTAAGATTGAAACCATTATCAGCTCTGTATCAAAGGAGGCTTACATACATTTGTTGAAGGCAGAGACCTTGGCGGTGTTCTGGCATCCAGTAGGAGACAGAATAGGAAAGGATGGGAGGGTTAGCTCATGACAAAGAGGATTTTCCATGGTCAAGGCAAAGAGGATGTTTTCATGCACATTTCAAGGAGATTAGTGGTAGAAGTGGCTACTCATTAGTAGTTTCTCACAAAAGTAATACATTTCCTGAATGTTACTGGCAGGTGCCAGTAACTTAAAAATATGTAAAAGAAAGGAATTCTAGCTAATTATTAGACCATTTAACTAGAAAAGAACAAAGCTGGATTTCCATGCAGATGACCTCCTTAGATTTCCATGCAGATGACCTCCATAGATTTCCATACAGATGAACACTGTTGATTTCCATGCAGGTGACCTCTGTAGATTTCCATGAAGATGTCCTCCATAGATTTCCACCTGCAGATGACCTCCATAGATTTCCATACAAATGAACACCATAGATTTCTTTCTTTTTTTTTTTTTTGGTCCGGTTGTGGGGCCTGAACTCTGGGCCTGAGCACTGTATCCCTCAGCTCTTCAGCTCAAGGCTAGCACTCTACCACTTGAGCCACAGCACCACTTCCGGCATTTTTTTTTCTTTTTGCTTATGTGGTGCTGAGGAATTGAACCCAGGGCCTCAGGCATGAAAGGCAAGCGCTCTACCACTGAGCCAACTTCCCAGCTACACCATAGATTTCTATGTAGGTGACCTCCTTAGCTTTATACCTGCAGATGACCTCTGTAGATTTCCATGCAGATGACTTCCATAGATTTCCATGCAGATGACCTTCATAGATTTCCATCTTCTTTTGCCCTTCCGTTCTTCCAAGCTCCTCAGTCACAGGGTATGGGGCTGAATTTTCTCTCTGAGTTCTTGGGCCAGAGGGGACAATTTCATCCTTGTCTGTGGAAGGCAGGATTTTACTGGGCTCCAAACAAAAGGTTTGGCAGCCACAGATAGGCCCCAACTAATAGATTTTTGCTCCAGAATCCACTATTTATTCACTTACTCATCCATTAATTCACCACCAGTGATTAGGAATCCCAAGTGAAACACTCAATATAAATGCAATGTGATGGGCTTCCAGGGAAGTCCAGAACACTGACAATGATAGCATCGATATTCAGGGGCAGGACTGGAGTTCAGTAGGGGTGAAGGGCTATGGCTTCTTTCCTGGACATTGGCCAAAGTTGGGGCAGTGGTGTCCACCTCATCCTGACTTTACAAGTGGCCCAGACCTGAGAGCACTCAGAACAGTCAGATGCATAGGATGTAGGTCAGATGACTCATTCTTTGTTTGGAGTGTAGCTACACTAATGAATTCATTCATTTTTGCAAAGACATTGTCATAATTCTGGGTACCATGTCAGTTCATTTAACCATTTGGTTTGTAAAAAGTCTCATTTGCCATATCCCACAGCAAAGTTCTCAATTGCTGCCTATGTTTGTATCAGGTGGACATAACAATTCTAATAAACACTTTTTGTGTTCAGGGGTGTGCCTTTAATAATAACAAAAGTAGTTATTATTCAATAGTGGGAAGCAATTTTTATAGTCTTACCGATCACAAATTTATGCAGTATTGCAGGAATCTAAACTCATTTATTTTCGATTCTTCTAATTTTCCCATTGAAAAATAAATCAGGTTATTTCTGACACCAAGTGAATTGGAGTTTATTTAGTTTTAAGAGCCAGTCCAGAAATCTTTCTGATTTTTTATTTATAGTATTCGTTCTGCAAGCTGTTCCTGTTCCCATGTTCTTTATCAGCCATAAAATGCTCAATTTCGGAGTGTTCTTTCCAAAATATCTCTATCTCGCTATAAATTATTAAACAATTCCCATAGAAACTTCTTTCCTTAAGTTAGCAGAGTCCAAATGGGCAGTAGCAGGCCCAGGAAAGCACAGAAATTATTGTTTTTCTTGCCAAATTACCTCTTAATATGTTCCACTTAGTACAATGTTGAAATCCCCCCAAAACTGTGATATTTGAAAGGATCATATTTTAAGCCAAGATTATAGAATGACCATTTTCTATTGTATAAAAGCTGAATTTATTGTCTTACCCATTTTAAAAAATCTATTCAATAATATATATGTACATTTGCCAGCCATGAAAAGATTACACTTCTGTTGCTATTGAACACAAATAATCATGCAGATATAAGTTAATGACTAAAATAAAACAATGTATATTCAAATTTTTCTAAGTTAAATGGGAATAATAATTGATACCTAAGAACTATAAAGTTTAAAATTGCTACCCAAATAATTTCTGTGCTCATTTGACATATGAAATTTTACTTCCTTTACTTTGAGCTTTCATCTATCTATATAGCTACATATCTATGTATCTCTGAATGTATGTATATGTGTATATATGTATCTACCTATCTATCTATCAAGCATCTATGTGTTTCTCTACTTGGGCTTGATCTTAGGGTCTTGTAATCTCCCTTAGTATTTTAGCTCATGGCTGGTGCTCTACCACTTAAGCCACAGTTCCCTCCCTCCCTCCCCCTTCTTTCTTTCCTTTCTTTCTTTCCTTCCTTCCTTCCTTTCTTCCTTCCTTCCTTCCTTCTTTCCTTTCTTTCTTTCTTCTTTCTTTCTTCCTTTCTTTCTCTCTCTCTCTCTCTTTCTTTCTTTTCTTCTTTCTTTCCTAGTTTTTCTAGTTCTAGTTTTCTAATTGGAGCTAAGAGTCTCATGGACTTTCCTTCCCAAACTGGCCTTGAATTAGAATCCTCAAATCTGAACCTCTTGAATAGCTAAGATTAGAGAAATGTGTCACCAGTCCCCTACCTTTTTTTGTTATTGTTGGGGGGAGAGTTGGTGGTAGAAATTGAAGTCAGGGCTTGCAAGGGAAGCACGCTGGCCCTGAGCTTTGTTCTGGTCCTCTCTGTTTTCATCATTAGTATTCATATCGTTCTAGACCCAGAAGGGGCTTCATTAGTTATCTATTGCTGTGGAACGAACGACTCTGAGCTTTAATGCTTTCAAATAAAAATACTCATTATCTGTCCATTTCTGTATGTCAGCCATCCAAGTATGGCCTCACTCAGGCTGCACCGCGGTGGGGAAGGTGTCCCTGTGTTCATCTCATCTTTGAGGAGAAGGAATCGTGTGACATCTCAGACCTGAATCTGAGCATGTTCCCACACTGGCTGCTGTGTCCCTCCTGGCTATGCTGTCTGGGGATAGGTGGGCATCCTGTCATCCTCCCCGGGCCACTGCCGGCCAGACTCCAACAGCACAGTCCTCTGCCCGCGGACAGAGGTCACTTGGAGCAGCTCGGCTGCTGTCAGCTAGAGGGGGTTAGAAATACACATATGCAAACCTGTGTTTTAGCTGGGAACTGGTGGCTCCTGCCTGGAATCCCAGCCACTCAGAAGGCTGAGATTTGAGGATTGTGGTTTGAAGTCAGTCCAGGAAGGAAAGTCTGTGACACTCTTGTCTCCGATGAACCCACAGAAAACTGGAAGTGGAGCTGTGGCTCAAGGGGCAGAGTGCCATCCTAGGAGAAAATACCAAAACAAGGGCTTGAATTTAGGGCTTCAGGCAAAAACAGAACAAGCACAGAGTCTTTCCTTATGAAAAGGAAAGCAAGAGAGAAAAGCAAAGAGCTTAGGCTGCCTGTGTTGTTACAAGGGCATCGGTGATGGTGAGATCTCCATGTGCTTGCACTTACTGCGGACATTGTATGTTTATTGTATTTTACAAGCATGGACACTGGCAGGGAGAGACATGTAATAATTTATTCATGTACTGGTGTCATTCTGACACAATTGTGACTTACTTTCCGCACCCCGAAGACACATGCCACACATATGCATCAATGTTCAATGATATCCCATGTAAACCAGCTCTGCAGTCTCCCTATGGTTTCTACGAGATAAAAATGTGAACACTGGCCATTTTGACCTTTTCTCTTTTTTTCATCTTTATACAAGTTTTAAGGTCCTCTCCCCTTCCCTCCCCTCCCCTCTCTTCCCCTCCCTTCCCTTCCTCTTTCTTCCTCTCCCCTCTGTGACCCTCCTCTTCACTTTCCTCTGTTCTCTCCCTTTGTTGGTAGTACTGGAGTTAGAACCCAGGGCCTTGTACTTCTTCTGCTTGCTTGGCAGGTTGGCCACTCTACCACTTGAGCCACAGCTCCAGCTCTGCATTTTGGATTTTGGTTCATGGACTCTCACGATTTTCTGCCTATAATGGCTCTGAGCTGGAATCTTCTGGATCTCAGGCCCCCGAGTAAGTGAGGTGGCACTGGCTAGCCACTGGCAGCTGGCAATTTCTTGTCTAAAGTTGACTCTTATGTCCTCACCAGGGGACAGTTTCTTTACTGACACACGATCCAACCGACTCTGTGGTGTCATGCACCATGAGCAGCACAGAGCAATGGCCTTCCAAAGAATGAGGACCAGCAGCTCTATGGTCTCTGCATCCCTAGTCTCCATCACAAGATCCCAATATTCTATTTTATTAATATTGTTCATATTTAATATGACTCAAAACTACTGGGGTAAAAAACAGTGGATTAAATAAATTTCAGTTTTACCCAAGGGTCTAAGACTAAAATCTGTGATTCTTGATTGGATAATTTACCTCTTTGCTCCATTTCCCCCTTCAAGGGCAGGCTGGGGGAGCTTGGTTAGTATAAAGAGCAATGTTTTGTTCCCCGTTCATTTTCATTTCTCACAGACAAAGCACAGTTCCTGATAGAAAACAGATCGCAGGAAGGAATAAAAGCCCCAAAGACAAGCTGCATTTAATTCATTTATCTAAAAACATAGTATTTATTACTTGAAGTGTTTTATGTGAAGAGGAATCTACAACTGCAAACAAGAAAAAGGGTCAATGTCCCAGTAGGTATGTCCTGATAGAATAATTTAAAGCAAAGCAGAACAAAACAAGTGAAGCTTACTGGTAAAAATTCTAACGAAAACGGTATCATTTCTTCCTTTTCACGTCCTTCCATCCCCAAACGGCAATTGTTAATGCCACCTTATGACTTCACATAAAGAGCGTTCACATATTCCACAACGCATCACAAGCCATTGTGTAGTTGTTTGGATGTTGGCAGACTGGCGCCTCCCTAAGGCTGTTTACATACAACCAGATCCCTGCACCCCCAGTTTGGACCCAGTACAGTTGGGACAGTGTTTACAGCTGGCGTTTCCAGGTGAGGCAGCTGCTGCCAGATGGGAGCCCACTCTTGAGATCCCCTAATTAACCCAGGCTACTCAGGGTGTATTCAAACACGCACTGCCTTCCTCACTCCCGCCAACTCTGTGCACCTGCAGGCCTCGCAGCCATCCAGCCACGAGGGACGTGCTTAAAGCAGACAGAAATCCCTATAAGCTCTGGAGTAGAGTGAAAAGGCAGGGTAAAATCTACAATGCAGTTAAGTCACTTTGTAGAACACATGGCAAAGTGTTCTCAGTTCCTCTGGACTGGATAGGAGGGACCACCATTTTTCCTTTCATGAGAATTCTTTCACAGAAATTCTTCTCTGGTGTGAGAAGTTCTGTATGGTCAGAATGGAGCAAGGAAGGTTGTGCTCTTCTAAAAAATAAGCAGAGCAATTTAAAGGATCAGCAAACAGACAGCTGCACCTTCTCATTAACATAACGGAACAGATTGGATTGATTCTGTGATTCCTGAAGTGTGTTTCTCCTTCATTTTGTTCCTGTGATAAACAAAGCTCTGAGCTTTTCCATAAACCTTGGAGTTGTCCTCATTACCTGGGTATTCTGAAGTTCACCACAATGATCATTCTGTTTGTGTGTGTGTATGTAACCATTGTAGGGCTTAAACTCAGGGCTTTTTCCCTCAAGGATAACATGCTCTACCACTTGAGCCACATCTCAATTTCCAGCTTTTGGGTGGTTAACTGAAGATAACCATCTCATTGCCCTTCCTGTCCGTGCTGGCTTCTAACTATGATCCTCAGACGTTGGTCTCCTGAATAGATAGGCATGAGCCACCGTCACCCAGAATTTTTGGTGAATTCTTTGACAACAGATTTGTGATTGAAAGGAATTTTGGAAATTGTCTTTCCTTTTCTTTGAGATTCCATAATATCCTCTTCATAGATTTATGATCATGCGGTCGACTGCATTTGAAGAAACACACAGATTGACAGGGCCTGGTGGAATGCATTTGGAGAGACTTGGGAGATGTTAGGAAATTTAGAAACTAAATGGTATTTCCTCCAGGGATATTGAAAAAAATAAATTAATTTTCAATTCCACTGGGAGGCCTCAGAGTGAACTGGAGAGAAAAGGAGGCCAAAATTCCCTCATCAACAAGCTTATCTAACAGGAAAATGCGTGCCTTGGAGATATTTCCCCAGCCCTCATAATTATGAACACAAAATATTTTGAATACAGCAATTGCTATAGGATTTGCTTAACCAGTTTGTATTTTCATTAAATGGTAAGATTATATACTTGTGAGTTTTGATTAGCTACAACTTGCCATCATTTCAACAACCAGATATAACCAGACTAAAATTGAAGAGATATTAATTAGCCAAATCCAAGTGAGTTAGAAGTCTAAGTACTAAACATGAAGATTGAGTGACATGGGTCAAAATTAGCTGGGTGCTGGTGTCTCACACCTGTAGTCCTCACGGCATAGGAGACAGAGATCTGACGATGGTGGCTCACAGCCTTGGGGAAAAAATAGTCTGTGAGATTCTTATCTTGAATTAACCACCTAAGTGCCAGAAGTGGAGCTGTGGCTCAAGTGGTGGAGCACCAGCTTTGAGTGAAAAAGCCATGTGAGATTACAAAGCCCTGAGTTCAAGCCCCAGTACTGTTGCACACCTGTGGGTGCACGTGCATGCACACACACACGCACACACACACACAGAGAAATAATACTGTTAGCATACAATGTCCCTTCTTGTGGTAACTCCACTGAGCGCAGAACTGTAATCAAAGTTGGTGAGATGGAGCAATGGCTGCCAGATCTACTCATTTCCTTCGCAGCCATCACCAAGCCCTGTGCCCTAGTATTAAGCGACCCTCATTGATCAGCCGGTCTCCCAGCCCTCTGCCTGCCCTCCGGACCTCCTCCTCAAATGCTGCTCCCAGCTCTGTGGCCAGGCGCTGGTGCCCAGGCGCTGGTGCCCAGACATTTTCTCTACAATCATTACGTTGTCTTCCTCGACAATTTAAGGTTGTGTGGGAAAGTAAACAGTCGCACTGCTACTTCAGACCACTGTGACCTGAACCTTACGGACAGTCTTGCCTTTCCTGCTCCTACAGCTTTATCTTAGTATGCTGTTCTGCACCTTCATATAACCCCACATCGAATTATATAGATTTAGGCTAATTACTTGACTTTTCTCTCTCCTCTCTTCTCCTCTCTCTCTTCCCTCCCTCTATCTTCTGGTACTGGGCACTATCCCTGACCTTTTTCACTCAAGGCTAGCACTTGCTCTAACATGGCTCCACTTCTGACTTTTTGGCAGTTAATTGGAGGAAAGATTCTCACAGACTTTCCTGCCAGAGCTGGCTTTGAAATGCGATCCTCAGATCTCAGCCTCCCCAGGGCCAGGATGACAGGCCACTGACCCTCTCTTACCTGGTCTTCTTAAAACCTTGTTCACCAAGGAATGCAATACCCATTAACCATGGCTACTTGCCCATTGGCAAACCAGTTTACTCCTCTTCCTCTCACACTGGGTGTGGCCCTAGTTTGGATGATGAATGACATCATCATCACCATGAAACAGAATCTGGTTTATCTGGTCTCCCCAACCCCTGGATGCTCTGGTCTCCTTTATGCTGTATAGTGACCTTGGAGAATGGCTACAGGCTCCTGATTCTGTCAGCCCGTCACCTGGACCTCTAAGGGTCCCTTCAGGAAGGCAGGGGAATCCGGCTCTGCAGTGGTACCTGCCAGCCAGCTCCACCCAGCTCTACCAACTCCACAATGCACACTTCTCCTCCCTACCCTACCTGTACACGCAGGCACAGCTCTGCACGCTCAGGAAACCGTGTGTCCATACTCCTTCCAAATCTCCTGACCTGAGGTAGATGCATGGGGCCGGGGCTCCATCGCTTCCAGATCTCCATCATTCCCAGAGCTCCATCGGTCCTCTCCACCTCCACCCAGCACTTCCTCAGTCCTGCAGGGTCAGTAGACCTGCATGCAATGCCCTTTCAGTGTCAACCCAAAGGAAGCAGATTTTTCCTGAGGGACATGCTTTCTGTGGGCAGCTCCTTATCTTCCTGAGACTCGCTTTCCAGGTGATGGGTCGTGTGTGCGTCTGCATTGCTCCAGAGGGGACTCCCCGTGCAGATACTTGTCCTGCTGGCCTTCTCTGCCCCGCCCCCCCCAACCATGGCCTTGGCTCTACATCAGCATCCTGTAGCATCTTTACCCAGAACATACTGCCCACTTGCCTCTGAAACCTCATCAGCCTCTCCCACCCCTCCTCCCACGTCCCTTCCCTGTGCTCTTCTGCACCCAATGCCTTCCCACTCACTCGTGGCTACCGGGTTCTCCGGGCCCAGCACAACTCTGTCTTTCTCCTCCTGTTCACTGCCCTGCACAGCTCCTAGGAACCTGTGCCCATCCCTGGGGTGCATCGTAATCACCTCTGCTCCAGTGACTAAGCCTTACCAGCACCCTGGAAGCTGTGTCCTCACTGGAGCCAATGAGGTGAATCAGCCACTGGTTTCTGATCTCAGTCCCATGCAGAGCAACTCCCTGCTGCTCAGGGGTGCTTGGTGCTCGCTTCCTGTTGCTCAGGGGTACCGAGCACTTGCGTGTCAGAAATTTTGTCTGTTAACAGTTCTGTGGGGATGGCGGTTCTGTGGGAACAGCAGTCCCTGTCTCCATCTATTCTAGATAAGACTACTTTATATTCAAGTTGCTTCAGGTTTTCTGTTATGCCAGGGAAAATGTGTACACACTTCAGTGACTATATACAATATCACTTAAAAAACCTTTACAAGCTTAACCAATGTCACCTCCCCCGCCCCCTCCCATTTTGGGAGTTATTTAAGCTTGATGAGGGCTTAATATTTCAGAGGCAAAAAGTGATGTTCAAGGAACACTAGATCACATATAACACATGTAGTAGTGGGTCTCAGGAAACACAGAAATATGTGAAATTATATTTTCATTAATATCATAATAGCAGCCATATTAAAATGGCTTAAGGCAACAATGAATGCTGGAAATCGGGCCCATCCATATGAAAAACAAATATTATCAGGACTGTTGGCTACATCGGTGTGTGGGAGGCATTTATTTTAGATACTTAAGGGTCCCCAGGACCCCAGGACTCATCTATCTTAGCACAGGGATTGTTGGCTTTCAGAATTATGTTCTTCTAAAATATACAACTAACTCATGGTAAATGACTTAGCATTAATGTGTGACACTTAGGGTCTCAGTATAGAGAAGAAAAAATAGAATATTTATCAGAAGCTTTCTCTTCCCACGTCTCCTTGTGTCCCTTACAAAAGCAGCTCAACAGAGAAAACACATTCATTTTAATTTTTAGCACCTAATAAGCTTTGCGTTTTCCAGTCTTGAACTATTTTTCAAATTTTACTATAAAAATACCTCTATTTATCTTACCCTCTAGGCACTTGAACATTGAAAAGCCATAAATCATCTGAGAACTAATAAAACAACTTCAGCCCAGCAGAGAGGCAAGGAACTAAAAGCATCATTTTTAAAGTTGCATGCACAAACTTTCCAAGGGAACGGAAGTAGAGAGAGACAGCCGGCCGGCGGTGAGCGGATCTGGGGCCCAGTGAGCAAAGCTCCCGGGCAGTGGCTGTGGGCTTCTGATTTGTCACGCATGAAAGTAGAAATCGATTGATTGCACAAGGTTCAGGAGCTCGTATCCTGACTGGGATTTAAAAAGTAGCTGGAGGAAAGCAAGTGTCCTGAAGAAAGATAGCACAAGCCAGAGAAGGAGCCAGGAAAGCCTTTGCCTTCGTCTTTTTGCTGGTGGGGAACATTCTCACAACTAGATTAGCTGACAGGCCTTATTTTTAATGACCTGGATTTTCTTTTCTGTCTTAAAAAGTACAAAGGAAAAGAAGTCACTGAGACAGAGGATACAAGGGCACAGATACAAACCGAAAGGTAAAAGACAAAATGGGACATATATTATTCCTATCATAAGAGGCAGCATATTTTATGTTAGATGGGTCGACGTGACCTTTCTAGATCGGGCGTTCCATCCTCTAGATGTCAGAACATTCCCACAGGACCCTTCCCTCTCACTGTCTTTCTTGGCCCTAATTTTCTATCATCATTTGATTATTTTCCACTGACATCTTGCTCTTTATTCTTCGTATCTTAGACGTGACCTTCCTCTCACAGGTAAGTTCCACAGCTCACACTCCACACCCCTGCATAAATATCCTTTATAAAAGGAGTTCCATTAGCATTGAGCGTGCATTCTATTCAAGGTATAAGAGCAAAAAGAAAGCAGTATGACTACTCTTTTAACAGAGAGAAAACAACACTGCCAGCACATATTGTACATGTCTATTTCAGTTCTTCATAAAGTCGCTTGGCTACCCTACCACTGACTAGACCAATCATTTCAAAGAAAGACAAATGTTTTTGATTGCTGTGAAATATGATGTTTATAGTTGCTTTTAATTAAGAAAATTTTACCTGACAACAACTTGAACCAATTTAAATAACAAGAAGAAACTCGAACTTTCATTTATCAAGTCAGCAAAGGAAGGTCTGGGTACCCAAGTTCTCAGCTACACTGGATTTCTCTACCGTTATAGACATTCCTCACCCCACTGTTTCATTCACATAAAAATAGTTACATGCTTTGCACATCAGAAATACTGCAGGATTGTATCCAGACAAAAGCATGGACATACAATTTATAAGTCTCTGAGAGACTGACGTGGTAAACTGTAATCTGTTTTATAATATTTCATAATATTCTATAATATTCCCAAATAATGATGATGTAGCTTAGGAAGTTAGGTTCCTCTTGCAGCCATGGGGTGGGTGAATGGGGATGGAGTCCCACAGTAGAGAGATTTCTCAATTCTTCGCATCAATCTTTTCTAACTTAGCAATGGAAAACTGGCACCTAAGCTCATCGCTGCCCTCTGTTATCTCCTCATATAATTTTAAATAGAGCTCTATAAACTTGGAAGAGCACTGAAGACCCCCTAAGGGGAATTTATTAATGAGCCATTGGATTTTTAGTGGTAGGAGTGGAGCCTGTGGTTTCTGTGCGGGTGTATGTGGGAAGCCTCGGTGCAGATTGTGCAACCGCTGGCGGAGAGGACAACGGGCATCTCCTCTGCCTGCAGACCATCTGGAGGAAGTGCTGGGCATGAGCTGGTGTGCAGCATGAGCTGGCATGCGGGTGTGAGCTGGCTTGCAGGTGTGAGGTGGTGTGCAGGCGTGAGCTGGTGTGTAGGTGTGAGCTGGTGTGAATGTGTGAGCTGGCATGCAGATGTGAGTTGGTGTGCAGGTGTGAGCTGGCTTCCGGGTGTGAGCTGGCCTCCAGGAGTGAATCCCAGATCTCCCCTGCTCCCAGGACACCTCCAGCCCTCTGCCCCGGACCCCCTGCTCCCGGTGGCAGGAGGGAGAAGGAGGGCAGCAACTGGCTCCCTAAGCATTAAGATCAGCACTACTGCGATGCACACTGGTTTTGCATTTTGTCAACCTTCGATAAAATAGTAATTACACGTTACTGTTGATGGTTCTTTAGTTGTATGCAGCATATACGGAAATGTTCCTTGAGAATGATGTCCATTTCAGAATGGAAATATCAGAGATTAAATTCACTGAAGAATTAATTTCAATTTAAAATTGATGTCCCTAGTAAGAGTCCAAAATCATTGATGTCATAATGAATGACTTCAGCATGTTTGGTTTTTAATCTGTAAATTCATGTTGAATGATCAAAGACAACACATTAACCATTCAGAAATAGGAGCTATGTGACAAATTCCACATTAAAATCACCGTATGTTGGGCACCTATGGCTTTTGACTATATGATTCTAGTTACTTGAAAGGTGAATTCTGAGGATTGCTGTTCAAAGCCAGCCTGGGCAAGAAAGTCTGAGAGACTCTTATCTCCAATTAACCACTAAAAAGCCAGAGATGTAGGTGTAGCTCAAGAGGTACAGTGCTAGTTTTGAGCAAAAAATTTGGACATCACCCAGGACAGAACTACATTCACAGATAGATGATAGGTATAGAGATAAATATGATAGAGAGATAGAGATAGATATAGATATTTAGACATGTAGTAACTGAAACTTAGATATATGGTTTATATGGTATATATACCATAAATTACATGAGTAATTATATGTATAGTATAATTACAATATAATATAGCATGTAATATATAGTATGCAACTATATGTAATATGTAATATGTCATATTACAGTTTATGTACTCATTTACTACATAGAATATTGCATATATATACACATATTAATATTACATATATTGCATACATATGTATAATACATATGCAATATATGTAAATATTACATAAAGTATATATGCACTCTATATAATAGTTCATATGATAATATATTGTATAATTGTACTATTGTATATGTGTAGTAAATGCTATACATAATATATACAGATATATACTAGTATAAAAACATGCTATGTATATTTGAATGTGTACATATATACATATATATATTACATGTATATGTGGTATACCAGTACAAATATGCATGTATGTAGAGCTAGCACTGTACCACTTTAGCACACCTCTTTTTGTTGTCTAATTATATTTGTATTTGTATATATATATATATGATAAAGTATATGATATAGTGTAAGAGTCTCACGGACTATAATCCTCAGACCTCAGCTTCCTGAGTAGCTAGGATTACAGGCAAGACTTTTATTTATCTGGAAACAACAACTATATTTAAGAGATAAAATTCTTAACAGCAGCTTGTTCAGTGTTTTTGAAGTTTTATTTAGTTTCTCAAGAGTAAACTAAGATGCACATGTTCAAATGCTGATGGGAAATCTTCTCTTTAAAAATCATGGCATGGGGCTGGGAAGGTGGCTCAGTGGTAGAGTGCTTACCTTGCATGCATGAGGCTCTGGGTTCAATTTCTCAGCACCACAAAAGCAGAAAAAGCTGGAAGTGGCGTTGTGGCTCAAGTGGTAGAGCACTAGCCTTGAGCTGAAGAGCTAAGGGACAGCGCCCAGACCCAGAGTTCAAACCCCACGACTGACCAAAAAAAAAATGGTGTTATCCAGGCACTATTGCTCATAACTGTAAACCTAGCTACTCACCAGGCTGAAATCTGACGCTCAGGGTTCAAAGCCAGACCACCCAGGAAAGTCCATGAGCCTCTTATCTCCAATTAATCACCAAAAAACTGGAAGCAGAGCTGTGGTTCAAGTGAGTGGAAAAGCTAAGGGACAGTGCCTAGGCCCTGAATTTTAGCCTCAGGATTGTCACAAACCACAACAACCAAAAAAATGATAAAACCAACATCTTCAAGTTAAAAATTATTATCAAGACTTTCCTGTTGCTGTTGTCTTTTTTTGTTTTGTTTTGTTTTTTGTCGGTCGTGGGGCTTGAACTCCAGGCCTGGGCACTGTCCTTGTGCTCTTCAGCTCAAGGCTAGTGCTTTACCATTTGAGCCACAGCGCCACTTCCTAGCAAGACTTTCTTTTTAGCTTGAACCTAGATCATTAATGAAAGTTTCAGACATCCTCTTATGGACCCATTATTCTTTGTTATTTTATTTTTTTAGTATATATTACATTCATTGGCCTCTGTGTATATTTTGTCAGTCGGTTTTCAAGTTTCATGACTCAGTAGTATTTTGTAGGGCTAAACTCTTGTATTTTATAATAATTTTTGAGATGTTTTCCAAGTGAAAGAAAATTCCATTTAGACCTGTTTTTAAATTTTATATCTGGGGAAAAAAAGTCCATTTCAGGTTTTCTATTTTTCATTCTGAAATAACAGGTTTTGAGCATGCCACTCTGGGCTGTATATTTTGAGTCTTTTATCACTCCAATTCCTTCTCTGATGTCCCATAATTGCTATCATTTAGTGACTAGGAGGAAGGAAGTAACATCTGATAGACAATTGTAAGAGAATGCAACAAATGAAAATTAGCCCATAGCATAAAGGGCCGGTATCTGTCTCCACATCATTAGATACAGCATGCTAAAATTTGGGCAAGATTCCAGAATAAAAGCCATTCATAACCTGAATGTAGACTTTGGGAACACTTCATTCTCTCTAAATACTGCACTTTCCCAAACACTCTGTCTATGTTCTACCCCATTTAGTTTCTCTGAGGCTGTGGAGAATTAGTAGAGGGATAAGAGAGGAGGTGAGAGACACCACGCTCTTTTCTATGTTCCTTGGCACTAATAAACTCTGTTGTGTGCAAATGAGCTTAAAAAAAAAACAAAACAACCCTCTAGGCCCCCAGCCTGGTTTCTTGCCATGAATGTTTTAATGTGGATTGTGAGCCAATCAAGCTTGGAAATTGAGATGGAGTGTACACAAAATTGTTTATGAGATAAATGATCAGAAGTCAGCTCATCGTTCAGTACCTGTTTCCTGATCAAAGTAAAATAGACATGGTGTTGGGTCATTAAGGAATAAGTGTACACATTTCTAACTAATGAAGAGCAGCATCCTGCTTGATGGGCCAGCACCCTTTCCCTGGGTCTTTTGTAGATTTACCTCTGGGGGTGCAGGATGTTTAGACAGTAACACAAATTCTAGGGATAAAGATGGATATTTTAAAACTCAGGATGGGCATGTGGTATGGCGATTCCACCACTGTGAGAACGTGACATTTCTACACACCTTTGTTTCCCCGCTGTACAGCCTGCACTTTTTCTACTATCTTCTTCACACAGCGGCTAACGACCACAGTGCATCCGGATCCACGCCCCCCCTGGTCACATCCCCACTCAGCCCTCCCCTCACGCTTCTTCATTTTATAGGATGTACATGGGACTCTGTCTGCGCTTCCCTCCCTTCTCTTCAATGATGATGAACTCAGAGCCAGGCTGGGGGCTGCTTTGAATACTTTGGCATTTTCAACATAATGACTAGCACCACTTCTCTATGCCGGTCAGAGTGTGAATACTGTGTGAACGATGAGCAGGCTCTCCTGGAAGGTGCTCACAGGACTGGCTGGTGGCCTGGCTGTCAGGGAGGAGCAAGAGAGCAGAGGGCCAGGGTATTGTTGTCTACTGCCCGTGACCTTGGAACCATGGTGCACTCAGCTAAATGTACAAATATGGTCCCTGCTTTTGCCTTCATTTCTGAGACCTGGCTGACGCTGGTGTTTGTACTCAGTCTCTTGCTGTCCCTTGACTTTTGCACACAAGGCTAGCACTCTACCCCATGAGCAAACCTCACTTTTTGTTGGTTAACTGGAGAGAAGCATCTCATGGTTTTGTTTTCTCTATCTTCCAAGGAAGTAAAGACATCCCACATACATGGATCTGCACAATCATACATGCATGTATGCACACGTATATCTGTGCATGTGTATGCATATTTATGAGCATGTTTGTGTACGTCTGTGCCTGTGTATGTGCACACACTTTTTAGGTGTGTATGCATGTACGTGTGTGTTGATCCATTCATATCCATGTTTTGTGTATGTGCGCATGTGTTCATACTTATACATTCATCTTCAACTTGCAATGCAAATATGCTATTAAAAATCACAATATTATTGGGCATCAGAGGCTCATGCCTGTAATCCTAGCTACTCAGGAGGCTGAGATCTGAGGATTGAGATTGGATGCCAGCTAGGGCAGAAGAATTCCCATGAGACTCTTATCTCCAATAAACCACTCAAAACCCAGCAATGGCACTGTGGCTCAAGTGGTAGAGCTCTAGACTTGAGTACAAAGAGGCTCAGGGTCAGTACCCAGGCCCAGAGTTCAGGCCCCATGGCAGACAAAAAACAATCACAATATTCACCTGTTCGCTTGTTTTTGTACTTCTTTCGTACTCTTTTTTGGGGGGCAGGGGGGTCCAGTAGTGGGGCCTGAACTCTGGGCCTGGGCACTGTCCCTCAGCTCCTCAGCTCAAGGCTAGTGCTCTACCACTTAAGCCACAGCGCCACTTCTGGCTTTTTTTCTTTTTGCTTATGTCGTGCTGAGGAATCGAACCCAGGGCCTCAGGCATGCAAGGCAAGTGCTCTACCACTGAGCCACCTTCCCAGCCCTTTTGTACTCTTTAGACACTGAATTAGCAAGCCTGCTGTGTTCTTTTGGATACCTATGTACTCCACGTTTGTTTACCAGCAATGCTGCCGGCTGGATGCTACCTGTAAGTGAGTCTTGCTCTATTAGTTTATGTGGCTTGGTACAAAGCCTGTAAAGGGCTCTTTCTGATGTTTCCATGTCCAAAGAAATTGCTCTTATTCTAAACATGCCAAGCTAATAAAGAAATAGTATTTATCTTTATATTTGATCCTTATATTTAACTTACATTATTTCTGCTTTCCATGCTTCTAGATTATTTAGCCTGACTTTGGCTTTGCTGGAGGAAATGTTTCAAACAATTACCAGACAGTTCCATAAAATGCATATCAGGAAGCTGAAAGGAGAGTGTAAAGGGCATCAAGAGGGGGTGAATAATGGAAAAAGGTGCTGGGGAAAAGGCAGCAGATGCACGACACACGCCTGTGGTCAGGCAATAGAGAGGAGTCTGAAGAGGGAGCAGTCAGCCCGGGGAGGATGACAGAAGGGAGACTCACTGAGCAGTACTGGACACTGTGCGGGCATGTGAGAGCATAGCCCCCTGGTACAACCTTTTCAAGTTTGGAAAATCAATAATAAATAAAATAAAATGGGCTTTACCATCTCCAACCTAGATAGAAGCCTAAGTTAGTTTCACTGCATGAAGACGAAGGAGTTGCAGTTGTGGAATTGTCTCCGGCCAGTGTAATACCCAGAACAAATGCAAAACAAAATGTTGAGAATATGCTGGGAAAGCCAAGCTGACAGCCTGGTGAACTGATCCTGAATGCCGGGGTCTCTCCACGGAGCAAACAAGCAAAACTGCAGTACAGAAACTCACGCTATTTGAGCTTTGGAGTTCAGTTCCAATAGAGCTGAGCCTGGGCAAGTGGATGTGTCCCTGGTTAAATCATTTCACTTTTCTGAATCCCAAATAATGATCCCTGAATGGAAGAGAATAACAGCTCAGCTCCAGATTTATAAACATTAATGTCTCGCCATAGTAACACGTACTGGCTGTGTTCCCTGACCCCGCTCCATCAGTGACTGACCATGGGCTGTAGTTTCCATGGGCTGTAAGTCTTAGGGCCTGTCTCATGGTTAGGACATGTGTACTGTGTTTTTATCCTAGATGTGATTCTCTGACAAAAATCTACAAATCGTTTCCTAGATAAATTGTGAGTTACAATAAATTCTAGACTGATACATTGGAAAATACAGCATTTAATTATAGACCTTGATTAATGTGAAGGCAAGCACACATATTTTTTAAAATCACCTGGGTGTCCACACAATTACTATGATTCAAGTGGATAAGAAAAACCACAGTGTGTTCCTGGGGAAGAGCATGCTTCTAAAATAATCTATTTTATGGTTAAAGAAGTTATGTCTGAGCATCCTCAGGAAATTGAATAAGAGGCTAAAAGTCATAAGAATGAAATGGACTGAGGTTCACTGAGAGATATGTCTCAGGAGCCAGGGAGGGAAGGAGCGAGCACTCTGACAGAGAAAGTAAAAACCAGATGTGGTCCTGAGAACTGTAATGAGCAATTCAGGCCAGCTCCCAGGATGGATGGCGTCATGCACTAAGGAGAGCACTGGGAAAGGTGGTCAGTGACATCCAGCCCACGATGGAGACGTGCACTGCCCGGCTCACAGGCACCTGAGCAGCGCTGAGGCATGGCAGTGGACACAATCACCAAGTTCACAATCAAAATGCCTAGCAAGGCTGACGAAATATTAACCAAATAAAACACTGCGTCTGAACGTCCATTCTTTTCACACCAACCCAAACTTATTTTCATGACCTGTAGGTGTTGGATAAACAGTATCTGTCTGTTGTCTGTTTATGAAGTACGTTGGTGCGTGAGTACAAGGCGTTCAGATCCATGGCACCCCTGTCATCCTCCTGTACCTCTCTCAACCCAGCCTTCCCACCAGTCGCCTGCCTGCCCTGTCTTTACATAGTACACTGTGCGTTACGATTGCATTCCCCACCCTCCTCCTCTCCAGCAAGCAAGCTCAGTGTGTTAAATATGTAATGCGTGCTCAATCCACCACAGGTTAAACTTGGAAAACAGGTAAGAACTGAGTCCAACTACTCTGTTTATAAATTTACATACACAGAGTAGTAAATTCATGTGCATAAGAACTATGTCATAAGTGAGTGGCTTTAAGATGATGAATAGGTTCCTATTTTAGTTAGAGTTTTCAAATTTCTGATCCTAGACACCAAGTTATTTTATGGTTGGAAAAGCATCACAAATGAAGAGATGTTATTGCTCTCTTGCACTGCTCCTTGGCCCACAGCTTCAAGGGAAGTACCTGCACCAGAAGTGTGGCCAGTTGGTCCAGAACTCTGGAGCACACTTAGACCCTCATCTCCAACCCAAGGACAGTAACCATGATAAGGAAAATGATGATGATAATGAAGAGCAAAATGGAGGGAGAGAAGGAGGGAGGAAGAGGAGGAGGAGGAGGAAAAGGAGGAGGAGAAAGGAGGAGGAGAGAGAGAGAGGGATAAAGAGAGATGGGGAAGAGAGTGGTGAGAGAGAAGGAGAGAGAGAGGAAGAGGAAGAGGGAGAGACAAAGACAGAGACAGAGACAGAGACAGAAAGTGATGTCAATTCTCTTATTGAGATTTCTTATGGGACCTATGCTTCTTTGGGTCTGGCTTACTTCATTTAATATGACTTTTCCCAAGTCTTTCCATTTCCTAACAAATGGGGTTGTGTCATTCTTTCTGATGGAGGCGTAGAATTCCATTATATATGTTATATACACACATATATATGTATATATATATATATATATACACAATATGATGTATATATATCACATTTTCTTGTTTTATTCATCTACCGAGGGACATCTGGGTTGGTTCCATATCTTAGCTATGGTGAATAATGCTACAATGAACATGGCTGTGCTGGTAGCTTTAATGTTGGCTTGTTTGTGGTCATTTTAGCAGATGAGCAGTAGAGCTCAATAGCTATGTGCATATGGCCATATAAGATGATGCTAAGTGAAATGAACTCCAAGACATGGACACAGAAGTTTTCCTTTGTTGTTGTTGTTTTTAATGTACTATATGATTTCTTCTTTCTTTTGTGTTTTTTCCCTATGGTTTATCCCCTGTTGTCACTGTATTTGATTTTGGTACCCTGGGTATATTATATATGTTTATCTGAATTAGGGAAAGAAAGAAGAACAACAGAACCGTGAGACAAAGGACAAGGAGGAACCAATGCAACAGTGAGACTCACAAGACAATATGTTGGAAATGATCTGTACAACTTGAGGGATGGAATTGGGAGGAGAGAAAGTGGGAGAAAGATGAGGGAGTGGGTAACAAGTTCGACAAGAAATGTACTCATTTCCTTACTTATGTAACTGTAACCCCTCTGAACATCACCTTGACAATAAAATAAAATAAAAATTTAAAAAGTCTTTTGGATAATCATATATATACATATATATGTATAGTATAATATATAACTATAGTTAATCAATTAAAATTAAATTAATTAAATATAATAATATTGAAATACAATCAATAATAAAACAATATAATTATGTAAAATTATATAATTATTTATTAATAATTTTGAAAATCTATAAAATATATTATATACATTATATATTGGTTTACTAGCTTTTCTAGAGTAAACACACCATGCAAAATTTAAGAAAGATTATTTTACTTTTGTAGGCATCTCTCAACTTTTGTCTGAATTTTGTCCATTTGGTTTTCTTATTCTAAAAATGATCTATGCATTGTATTCTAAAAATGATTCTATGGCTCACACCTGTCATTCTAGCTACTCAGGAGGCTGAGATCTGAGATTCCTGATTTGAAACCAGCCTACGCAGAAAAGTCTGTGAGATTCTTATCTCCAATTAACCAGCAAAAATCCAGAAGCAGAGCTGTAGTCCATTTGTACAGGTAAGCCAAGGTGCAAAGCCCCAGTACAGGAAGACAAAAGAGATGACGTTTTGATATTTTCTTGTATGCTTCCATAAAGTATGAAATAAATAAGCAAAAATCATGACATCCTCAGAATCAAGAGCAGAAGAAATGAAGATAATGGGTTTGCTGTTCAATTAAACACAACATAAAGCTCAGGAAATTAATAGATAACACCACCGTTCCATTTGAAAAATGCACTGGCATTTTATTCATTAAATGACGATTGCAAGGATTCATTCAAAGGCATGGATCTGCAATCCCGGTGGCTGCTGGCATATCCGCACTCTTCTCCTAGTGACTGGAGAATAGTTTTGTGCTACTGATGTTTTATGGTTTTGGAGCCAAGGTATAATTTCATTAGAAACATAGGTTTAGGGAAACGAGGGCTGAGCAGAACCTGTAATTACCACGCGCTCCTCTCCTCCTCCTGGAAAAACAGGCCAGAAGCTCAAACCCAGGGTTGCAGAACAGGTCCTGGAGAAGTGGCCACCCGAATAAATCCAACAAGCTGCACATAGCCCTGCGGTGTGGCCATCTAGTGTGGCCTTGGGCTCGGGCTCTCTTCCAAGACCTCGGGTGCATTTCTTCAGGGGGAGGGGAGGGAGATGGTTTTCCAATTATTTTACTTTGCACCACCATATTCTGCATAAAATACCTCTGCATGGGTGGGGCTGGAGTCTCTTTTGCCATTGCTGATGGGATCAGGAAGGTGAAGCTCATTCTCTCACCCTAAGTCCTCAGGGCTGAGCTGGTGCCATCTGACAGGAGGGCAGCCGGGCAGGAGGGCGGTGGGCAGGTTTCTGCTGCTTCCAGGAGTTACGTTTCAATGGCTATTGGAGGACTGTTTCTTTGGCTTGGATTTCCAGCTCTCCAAGTGTAAAGCAAGACATCAGGCTGTCGTCAGGCTGCAGAATGCGGTGTTTCTGCCTCTGGCTTCACTGTGTGCGGTGTGGGCATTGCTGAGGGCAGGGTTAGGTGTGTGTGTGCAGTGGAGCCAGACAGAGGGGAAAGGACAGAGGGGACAGGGCGGAGGGGACAGGGCGGAGGGGAAGCAGAGAAGACAGGATGGAGGGGACAGGGTGGAGGGAGAGATGGGTCCAGGTTCCCCCTGAATGCAGGCAGGGCTCGCCAGCCTTTGTCTGAAGGTTTGGGCAGCAAAGGTGCTAAGAAGGGGCTGCGGTGCCAGTCTACCCCAGTTCACTCTCCGCCCACTCTCCCCTGCTGCGTCCATGTTCCCTGAAAGGCAGCTCAGGGCAGAAGGATGAAAGCAAAGACTGCATGCAAGGAAGAGCCTGGGGCAGCAGAGGGCTTGTGCGGGCTGGGGAGGACGGCTCTGGGCTGGGGAGGATGGCTCCCGGCTGGGGAGGAAGGCTCTCGGCCACCCATCAGTCAAACGTGCATGGACACTGGTGTGAGCCTTTCCCTCTGCCTGGATGCTGGAGAAAGGCTGGGGACAATCCGGATTCAGGGCTCATGACAGACTCTGAGCAATAAACACTGACACCTCTGCTTCTTCCCACCCAACTCGGCTTCTGCCTTGCATGCCGTCCTTCTGTGCCTGGCCACCAGGCTCTGGCCATGATTGCGATGCTGCCAGGCCAGGGAAGAGGAACGGGTGTCTCGGCTCATAAAACACGATTGCATCTGAAATGGGGAATATGGCCCGTTCTCTGCAACTATAGATTTATGTCCCACGTAGAATAAACATCTATCGATAAAACGCATCCTTGGCTTCCCACGGGGACCAGTGTTTGTACTGAGGTGACACTGATGATGGTCATGACAGACCCTTGTCAACCACAGAGGCTGAGCCACCGCCAGCGACTGTCACCTACCGGGCCCTAAAGGGACCAGCAGAGCCCACAGCTGTGGCTTCCCACCCCTCATGACCCATCCACCCAGAAGGGTATGACTAATGCCTGTAATCACAGCTACTAAGGAGACTGAGACATAAGGACTGAGGTTCAAAGCCAGCACCAGTCACAAAGTCCACGAGACACTTATTTCCAGATAACCAGTAAAAGTCCAGAGGTGGAGCTGTGGCTAAAGTGTCAGGTTTGAACAAAAAGGCCAAGTGTGAGTGTGAAGCCAAGAGTTCAAGATCCTCTCCTTTCCCCTCCCCAACTTTCCCCCTCCCCCTTCCCCCTTCTCTCCCTTTCCTCCCTTTCCCTCTCCCCAACCTCTACTCCTTCTTTTCCTTTCTCACATATCACCCACATTTATGTGTGTGAGAAAAGCATATGTGTACATGTGTGCGTATGTGTACATGTGTGTATGTGTGTGGTGTGTGTTATCATTTGGGAAATCTCCCTTATATCCACTGACCCTAATTTTTTTTCATCTAAGAATTAGGATAACTTTGGTTATTTTTTACCTATGTTCTCCAGGAGTGCTTACTAAAATTGGCAGCTTGCTAAAAGCTATCCCAGAGACTGTGAATCACAACAGGTATAAAACCCAGCCTGAAGAACTGAGTTTGTATCTGTCTGCTTAAATGTATTAAAATATCTATGCATAAATGTATATGTTATCTATGAGTATGTACTTATAAATATATTCTTCAACCAGCAATGTTACAAAGAGCAAATTATATTGAGAGAGAGAGAGAGAGAGTGCGGTCTGACGTCTGTGCCGTGGCGGGCAGGCAGAGGGCGGCGGGCGGTGGACGTATGACTCAGTGCTGTGTGTGGTCATATTAAGCCCTGCCAGTCCTATCTCTCTCTCTGCAGCTCGAGGCTTAGCACTGCCTGACTCATCACCAGGTTCAAACTTCAAGTTCTTTCCAGTTCAGTGAGCACAAAAGCAGGGTGGAAATTTCTGCAGCTCTCAGAATGACTGACTCCACACCTGGTGCAGCGCCATCTGTGCAGACTAAAAATGGAGATGACCCGAGGGACCCCGGCCTCTCAGGGAGCTCTTCCCCCCTTCATGTGGGAGAGGCATGAGGCAGGGGTGTGGCCAGCGAGCCCATGGCTGCCCCCCAGCCCGCTCGCCAGAGAAGGGGAGCCGAAGAAAGGGATCTGCACATGGGTGGAACACAATCTCGGCTGGATAAATCCCCGTGGGAGATGACAAGAGAGGCTGGTGATAATATTAGCAGAGCCCTTCAGGAAATATTAACCTCCCGGATTTGATGTTTGCACATTGTACTTATGTGGGAATTTGCATCACTAACATATAATTGTAGGAAAGAAATAAAACTGTCGAAAATTATTTTGCTCAGGAGACGGAGATCCAGGGGATCATGGTTCAAAGCCAGCCTGAACATAAAAGCCAGTAACTATCCCTAAAGAAAGTAGCAACAAATCTGGGCTGCAGACAGCTATGGCTCAAGTGGTAGACCATCAGCCTTGACAGAAAAAGCTAAGGGATAGCACCCAGGCCCAGAGGTCAAGCCCCAGTTCTACATAAATAAATAAATAAATAAATAAATAAATACAATGCATTTTGTGTTTTTTTAAAAGTTGCACAGAGTATATTTCAGACATGATTCAAATGGGGGTATTGAAAATTTTTGTGTCCAGTAATTGCTAATTCATCTCATGCAATGTATTTATTATAAAGAGAACAAGGCTTCTATTTAGCTTCTATTTAGAAGTCAGGGCTTGGGTAAATTCTGTGTGTGTGTGTATATATATATATATATATATATATATATATATACATATATGTGTATACATATATACATTTTTTGTATATACATATATACATATATATACACATACATAAAAACACTTTTAGAGGTAAGCTGATTCTTTTTGCTCAAGATTAAATGTATACTTCAGAGCTCTTTCCTACCATTTATATTTATAGGCAAAAGTAAATCCACAAACTGGCATTTCTTTTTATTAAAGAATAAGAGAAAGTTGAGTAGAAAGGATTTCTCCTCGTCATAATGTACTTGAATTTTCTCTAACTTATGTATTTCCTTGATTCTTCAACTTATACATGACATTTTTTCTTTCAGTTCTTTCCCACAAAATAGCATTATTTAGAGTTAAATCCCAAGGGGGTACATAACCTATTCTTTGTGGCATTGCTGGTTGAAAAATATTTTTAACAAATGCACACTCGTATATAGATACGTTTATATTTATACATACATATTTGAATAATTTAAATATACACAAATAAACTCAGTTCTCTAGGCTATATTTCATACCCGTTGTGATTCAGAGTCCCTGGGATGGCTTTTAGCAAGCTGCCAATTTTAGTAAGTACTCCTGGAGGATATAGGTAAGAAATAACCAAAGTCATCTTATTTCTCAGATGAAAAATTTAGAAAAACACACATATGTGTGTTGTGTGTGAGAGAGGGAAAGAAGGGGAGAGGGAGAGAGGAAAGGAGACATGAGGGGAGGGAAGGGGGGGAGAGAAATTGGAGGGGAGGAAAGGCACAGATAAATTTAATATAGACAAAGATAATCCTTTTTATTTCTGCTTTGATTATGTCCATTTCCCCGCACCCCCCCCCCGGGTTGTGTGGTTCTTTTCTTAAATTTATTCTGATTGAAATCTGCTTTGTGAGGTAAAGGCACATTTCCTGGGTGGAGTAGCTCAGGGAATTTGAAATTAAAACAAAATTCTCAGACCTAGCTAACAACTCAGGAAGCTGAGATCTAAGGATTGTGGTTCAAAGCTAGCCCAGACCGAAAAGCCCCCGAGGCTCTTCTCTTGGATGAACCACCAGAAAACTGGCAGTGGTGCTGTGGTTCAATGTGGCAGAGCGCTCGCTTGCCTTGAGCAAAAAAGAGCTCAGGGACAGCACCCAGGCTCAGAGTGCAAGCCCCATGACTGACAGAAATGGAACAGAGGAAATGTGGTAACACAATTATATGAAATGATCACCCCAAGCATGTGGATGGGAGCTGCTTCCGTTCCTCCATCATCCGGTCACCTTCCTGCCTGTCCTTCATTCTGTGTCCCTCGTGCAAGCTCGTTGCTCAAAGGGGGTTCTCTACGCAACCTGGCTCAACCCAAGCCAATTTCCTGTCTCCATGGATGCTGCCGCGATCACATGACAATTCTCAGCAGGTTTTGTTTTGGGATCTTCATTCACAGACACAGTGCATTTCCGTGTTGTTTGCCCTCTGATAGTACAGAGAGGTAAGAAGGGAATGGAATGGAAAGGAGACATCTCTGATATTCATCAGGATGGTCTTCATCCAAAGCTCATAATAAAATGCACCCCAGGGAAGACCTGTGGTTGTTGGAGATATTTAAATGGAGATAAACCTGAAGCGTTTGCAAGAACTGGGGCAGTTTGTGTACTTATGTTCACAATTGCTCTGGGAGGTGTGCGCTCATAGGCTGAGCTCTGCCGAATGGAAGGGGTTTGTGCAGAACTGAGCCTAGAAAGTGTTGGAGGCAGAAGGTTCTGGTGGAAGTGGCATTTTGACTGCTGTCTGTGGTAATGTGCCTTGTTAATGGAAACAGAAATATTATATTGCTACATAAACGCCATGCCTCACCCAAGGGGTGAAGTTCCTCTCACCTTCTTATTTCATTAATTTTATTCTCTTGGTTAGCAGGAGGTTTCTTCTATATTTTATTTCCAAGACACATGTATTTCAAGGACTTAGTGCCATGAAGAATAATGTTGCATTTTTTATAAAAGGAAATTACAAGTATTTTTGAAGATTAGCATTTGTGAAAAAAGCATACATTCGCGTTACTAGTTACAACTAGAAATTGGTTGAGTGGCAAAATTTAATTTTCTCTATGTCTGTGGATAGATTGATGAGAGATAGATAAATGATAGGTGGGCAGATAGATAGGTAGGTAATATATAGCTAGATAGATGATGGATGATAGGTGATTGATCAGCAGATAGATAATAAATCATAAATATTATATAACTATAAATGACACATAGATGACAGATAGATGATAAATAGATGATAGATGGATGAGGAATGATAGCTAGATGACAGCGTGTGGATCGATGACAGATTATATGTATATTAGATACACTGACAGATGTATGCATACACGGATGGATAGACCTATATTTATATTCATATATGTACATGCTGTTCTGAGTTACATTCTACAGTGTAGTAAGGATAACAAAATCCAAGTGACTTCTTCCTGAACACCAATTCCGAGCTCCATGTTACAAGTTCTGTTGGAAATCTGAATTGGCAGAAGAGCCCCACCAGCATGTTTGGACAGCTGTGGCCAGTAGTTACTTGGGGAAGTGACTTCTCACTGTCTTATTGAAACCTGAGCATCCTGTCCTTGCACAAGGTGGACAAGGCCTCCATGAATACACCACAAGCTGGCGACGTCTTCCCGCTTTGTCCATAGCCAGTGGCCATGGCCTGGGCTGGAGACGGCCCCGAGAACCCCTTTCTCCGGAGCCTGTCAGGAGCACAGGGGTGATGCATCCCTCGCCACGCCTGCACACATGCGTGCTTCCACCATCAGGGAACGCCAGAACTTTGTCGGAACAGTGTGTGGACACACAGCGGCTGTCAGGGCTGCCTGCAGCGGCAGTGTTGGCCAGGTCCCGGTAGTAGCCAGTGGCCCAGGGTGGGCAGGTGTGCACCCATCAGCCAGGGAGCATCCCGGAACCACAGCACCAGACGCACTGCCCCCCGAGTGTCCACCCCACCCTCCACCCCGCCCTGCAGGATCTGCAGCCGAGTCTGCAAACGAGCACCATAGAACTTCTCCTTTCTAGCAGATGACTTTGGGGGGTTGTTTTTGCCTCTCCCACATAAATGTAAAGCAGAAAATACGCTCCAAGCAGAGAGGGTATGGAGTCCCAGCAGGGACAATTCCCTTCCTAGCAGTTACAGCGGTGACCGCGCTGCCCTGCATGTTTCCAAGAAGCATGGTTCTCTGTCCATACTGGTGACAGGGGACAAGCTGCCACAGTACTTGATGCTCCAGTGCTCCTCGAAACATGCAACGTAGGGGTAGAATGTACTGGAAGGATATACGCCTATACCATGCACACAGTGTCAAAACTCTGAAGGATTCCAACAGGTTTTCACCCATTCGCTTCACAACCTCTTTAACCTGACATTCGTTATTGAAATACCCTGTTTATATTGAGCCTGTGGCTCATGCCTGTAATTCTAGGTACTCAAAGGAAGTGAGACCTGCAGGAACACAGTTCAAAGCCAACCTAGGCCAAAAAGTTCGTGAGACTCCATCTTCAATTAGCCAGCCCAAGGCAGGATGACAGGTGTGGTTCAAGTGAAGATGCTCATCCACATGCAATAAAAGCTAAGCAAGAAAAAGAAAAGATTGCATGAGAGGATACACACCTGGCTGTTCTTTAATTCTTCATAGTGTTGGGCTGCGAGGGTAGCTCAGTGGTAGAGGGCTTGCCTTGCATGCCTGAGGCCTTGGGTTCGATTCCTCAGCACTACATAAGCCGAAAAAGCCGTAAATGGCGCTGTGGCTCAAAGAGTAGAGTGCTAGCCTTGACATGAAGAGCTGAAGGACAGTGCCCAGGCCCAGAGTTCAAGCCCCACTACTGACCAAAAAAAAAGTTCTTGAAGTGTGGGGCGTTTGTTGCTAGTTCACAGACTGCTCTGCAGACAATTAAAAACACAACTCTTTGCAGCCTCCCCTAAGCAATATTTTCAAAGTACAAATGTATGGTAATATTTGTATCATTTTATGTCGATATCACTAAATAAGCTATTCAGAGTTAACAAATTGGATGTTGGCTAAATGAGACTTAAAGAAATAGCCAGGCACTGGCAGTTCACTCCTGTAGTCCTAGCTACTCTAAAGGGTGTGATCTGAGGATCTTGGTTCAAAGCCAGCCTAGGCAGGAAATTTCATGAGATTCTGATCTCCAATTAACTACAACAAAGCTGTAAGTGGAGCTGTGGTTCAAATGCAAGAGCTCTAGCCTTGTGCATAAAAGCTCAGGGACAGTGCCCAGAGCCACAGTTCACACCCCAGGACCAGCACAAAAATAAAATTTAAAAAAAGAACATAGTTGGGGCTGGGAAGGTGGCTCAGTGGTAGAGTACTTGCCTTGCATGCATGAGGCCCTGGGTTCCATTCCTCAGCACCACATAAGCAAGTGGCTCAAGTGGTAGAATGCTAGCTTTGAGCTGAAGAGCTGAGGGACAGTGCCCAGGCCCAGAGTTCAGGCCCCACAACCGGAACGCCCCCCCAAAAAAAGAATATAGCAACATACAAAATTAGATTGGTACCAGTAGCTCACACCTATAATCCCAGCTATTTGGAAGTCTGAGATCCAAGGATGGCAAAGTTTGAATCTATCATGGACAGAAAGGTCTGTGAGCCTCTTATCTCTAATTAAGCAGCAAAAACTTGGGCTGGAGGAGTTGCTCAAGTGGTAGAGTACTAGCTCTGAATGAGCAGAAGGCTCTGTGTTTAAGTCATATTCCTGGTACCCCCCAAAAAAACAAACCCACAGAATTCTATTGCATACATTCATTAGGTCTATCCATGCAGAGATAGTTCCTGCTGGCTGCTTTCATTTGAGATTGTTCTTCAGGTAGTGATTCATTGGTTTGATTTCTTTGCCTTTCTCCTTCCCCTCCTCTCTTCCTTCCTCATCCCCCACAATCCTCCTCTCTTCCTCCTCCTTCCCTCCTCCTCTTCCTTCTCCAATAACAGCGTTTAAACCCAGGGCCCTCCATCCCTGGTTTCTCTGCTTGGCTGCTTCTCCACTACCTGAGCCATGCTTCATCTAGTTACTTTGAAGGACTTTCCTGCCCCAGCAGGCTTTAAAGCGATTGCTGGATCTCAGCCTCTGGAGCAGCTAGTGTGATGATGTAACCCACTGGGCACGGCTACTCAGTGGCCCTTGGCAGGAAGGGACTCTCGCTTCCTGTGCAAGGCATCGCGTGTGGGAGTCAGGGCCTGGGCTGCCACGGAGGCTGGCGGCAGGACCAGGGTCGCTCTGGGCTTCTCAGATGGGGGCCGCGCTGTCTCCACACAGGTGCCTGAGGCTCGAAACACTGGGATGCCAGGTTCCAAAACCTCTGCCCCGTGTTTGCTAACATATACAAAAGCCAAATTTGATCAATAAGTTACACTCAAGTTAATATTTAAGAAACTCAGAATCCTGGGGCAATCTGCTACGACGTGTTTACATGCATGCTGCATATTTATGCATGTATTTATATGTACGCATTCTGGAGGTACAAGGATTTAAAATTGGTATTTCATAGTTGCTTAATGCACTTGATCACTGCCTGTGCTCTACAGTTTGAGCCACGGCTCCACTCTATCTTTTTGCTGGAGTTGGAGTTTCATAGGCTTTTCTGCCTGCAGATCTCAGACCTCGGGCTCCTGAGTGGGTGGACTACAGGAGTGAGCTGCGACACTGGCTGATGGACACAGTGAAAGTGCGCACGCAGCCTCTGCCGTGAGTCTCGGTGCTTTGTGTTTGACCGTGACTCCACCTCTGGAAAGGCCGATTCTTTGTCCTCACCAGCCAAGGTACCGGTATCCCGCATTCTTTAAATCTCAAGTGACCAAAGCCACAACTTCACCTTGGCATAGCGTGTTTCTTCTCGTAATGTTAAGGGAATAAAACATCACACACAGGTGTGCAAATCTGTCCATTGTACATTGAATAAAATTCCTTCCAGCATGTGCCTGGGGAATGACACAGGATGCCCCACATTAGTTCTACTGTTTGAGGGACCTTGGTACTGATTTCCATGGTACCTACCCTTGGCACTCACTGCCTACACCACCAGCACTGCTAGGTCTCCAGTCTCATCCTCCTGCTGGCTCACCAGCTCATGTTGGTGGACATGATCAGTTTAAACAGGGAAAAGTACATCTCAGTGTCGCTTTGATTTGTCATTCCTTCATGGCTGAGGATGTGGAGATTTTCTTCATGGATTTATTAGCCAGTTGTAATTCTTCCTTTGAGAACGGTTGGCTTAATTCACTTGGATTATTTGCTCTTTTTTTTTCTTTTCATACTTTGTATATTCTGGATATTAACACTTTACATGAGAAGGAGTTTGGGAATGGCAGAAGTTCTCTGATTTAATGCAAGAGTGTTTAGCAATTCTTGTCCTTGTATCCTGAGCAATTGGGTGTTTTCCTTATAAACTCACTCTTGTTTTACAGCTTCAAAGTATTTTCTCTATGTTTTCAAGTAGGTTCAAAGTATCATGGCTTCCATGAAGGGTTTTGATCCATGTCTGAGTTGACAGGTGAGTGGACGATGAAAATGTGCTATATACACACCCTGTGGAGAATTATCCCAACATAAAGGAGAATGAAATCATATCATTTGCAGGACAATAGGTAAGACTGGACATCATTGTATTGAACCAAGGTAAGCCAAGCTCAGGAAGCAAATATTGCCTGGTGTCTGTCATTTGCAGAATCTAAACCAAAACACAATAAAACAACAATATAACCTAACTGTAAAAGGGGGACTACTTACTGGGGAACCAAGAGGAGAACGGGGAGGGGTAACAGAGAGGCAATGGGAGTGAAGATGGCTGAGCAGTGTGTGTGTGTGTGCATTTATTACTGTTGTTGTATGAGTATTTTTGCAAGTGAATGTGTGTTTGTTCCATCAGTTGCCTTTTCACAGAAGCCACCAACCTGTTACCCTTTCTCATCAGTGCTTAGATTCGAGTGACAGGGACACGAGTGCTTCATGTGTCTCTCACAAATACTGAGCGGCAGCTTCCAGGCCCTGCCTTCTTTTGCTGGGCCGCGCCAGCAGCTGTGTCCTCCTTACCTCGCGGGGCCTGGGGCGGGGCTGGTGCTCTGGGGACTGAGTGCCGTGAGGCTCGGGTGGACATAACATGGCCGCCTTTGACCCCCACTGTCTTCCTACCTCCTCACCATTTAGACCTGAGGCTCCTTTGTTCTAGCATTTTCTTAGACAGTGCTCACCGTGTGCGTGCTCTCTATGTCAGAGCCGGGCTTCTGCCTGTCTATTCACATGAGATCTACTCCTCTACCACAGCCTTCAGCTTTCCTGACGTGTGAATGCATACACCTGCCTATGCTTTCTTTAACACCAAGAGTAAATACTGTAAATGGGAGAAGTCGATATTAGAAGTTGTGTCCAGAAAACACACACATGCGCACGTACACTTGTGCAAATGACATTACGTCTTCCACAATTTTGTGATCTTCTCTTCTGTCCTGTGGAAATTTTAACCTCCACATACTCAGTGCTACCTGACTATGCATTAAATACCAGAGAAAAGGCCAGATGTGTGGCCTAGGGAACAGTACGTGATGGTGTAGGAGTCTGGAGCCCGCTTCTGTGAAGTTTTATTGGATCCGTCGTGGTCTTTTCTGTAGAGTTTCTGTATGTTGCAGCCATCCCTGAATTGTGTCTTCATACACAGGACCTTGAACATCTCCCAGATCTACTCCATGATTTTGTAGCTTAAGAGACAGACGCTGAGGGACACGAGCAGGGCAGAATTACACATATGGAAAGTTAAAACAACAGGAGACACAATCAGTGAGCAGTGTGTGGACCCTGCTGTTCCTTGAGCTCCCTCCATTCCCCATCATGACCAAAGGAAGAAGGAGATGTTGCCCACCTGGCCCGCAGCCTGGCTCCCCGCACACCATCAGTCCTGCGGGACATTGTACCGAGCGCCTGTCACCTCCTCTCTGTGATCGTGGCCAGGAGGAAGAGGAGAAGGCCCGCCTTGTTCCTCCGCCCACTCTTTCATGTCTTTTGGGGGGACGGGGGCAGTCCTGGAGGTCACACCTTGCCCAGCCCTCTTCTGCTTTGCTTACCTTTGGAATTGGTTTATGGTTTGGGTTAGACTGTGTTCTTCCTACCTACGGCCTCCTGTGTCGCTTACCACAAGTGCCACCTTTCCAACAGGCAGGAACAGCGGACCTGGGAGATCCCAGACGGAGATTGTAAAACCCCAAGGCTACATCTATGCACACATACACAGTAAGCCTTCCTGCCTCTAAGCTGTTATTCTCATTGGCTTCCAGAAAAGATGGGCTCCCACCCAGATGTCTTTGCATGAGGAAATGTGGTCACCCCTCTCCAGATTCGGTGAGGACCCCTAGGGGCCTCCTCCTGTGCTCACCTTCCCGTTCCTGTCCACGCACTGAAAGCAGGAAGGCCACAGCACGGGAGGAGCCGCTGAGCCGGTGGGGGACACCTGGCAGCAGCAAGAGGGACCAGTGTCCTCCAGTGGGCCACACTTGGGCATGCGCACTGGGACACTCAGAGGCGTAGGGGACGGAAGGCCACTGGCTGAGAGAGTCAGCATTTGATTTCTCACATTTTCCAGCCCCGAGTCTGGCTGTGTAAGCTGGGGTTTCACTGAGCTCGATTAGAAATGCTCCTCTCCTAGAAAGCTCAACTATGGCTGCCTAACCCCTCACGAAAACTTCTCCAGACCCCATGAGAGACAGCAATAAAGGTACATGCCGGGTCTGGAGACGTGGGGTATGTGAGAGGATTTAAAAGAAGCCTTTCAGGCTCCCATGAACTGACTACAAGCCCCCCGACTTGTCCCCATGCCTTTGACCTGAGCTGTTCTCGGCCACAGGGCCTTTGCAGGGATCAGGAAAACTCCCTTGTGCTCTTGACACCAGCAACGCCTTCTTGCTGTCCTAACGCAAATGACCCAAACCTCAAGAGACCATCTTGTTCCTCCTGCTCTGCTGCAGGAAGAATAGAATTCCTCCTGGTGCAGAGATTATGATAGTGTCAATCAGGCCACTGCCTGATGCCGGGGCTGGTCCCCAGCAAGCAGACCATGCTTGCCCCTGCCCCTGCTCCCGCAGTCCAACCTGCAGCCACTGTCCCCTGAAGATGGCTGCCTTCCCAGGCTGCCATGCGATAACTCCCCTTCCTCCACCTTTCCTTGTCCCTTTATTTGTCACACGGGAGCCAGGAGCTGGACCAAGTTAGGTCTTGGAGTTTAAAACTCAGTTTCTTGATCATCTAAATTATTGCCTAAGTGCCTCCAACTTCTGAATGTCATGTGACACTCCAATGAACCCTCCTCCTCTTCCCCCTTCTCCTCCTCCTCCCATGAGTCCCCGTGTGGGGTCTCATTCCAACTTCTCCTCAGATTCCATCTCAGCACATGCTTTGCTGTCTCTGAAATTAAATTCTTGGCTGGTCTGGCAGAAGTGAGCTTTGAGTTTACTGAGCTCACAAGGATACTTTGTACAACTATTATTCTCTCCCGCCCCAGGTTTGTCAATTAATATTCGTGGGAAAATGCAATTTCTACCTAGAAGACATCCAGTCCCCAGGCCGCGAGACACTGGTCCTCACTGGTCCAGAGTCACGCGTCTGTGAGCAGCCAGAGCGCGCTCAGACGGACCGCTTCATGCCGTGGTCATTTTGTGTCCATCCTTAATGGAAATCACTTCTTTTCTTCCAAAGGTCATGCCTCGTGGCTTCCTGCAGAACGTGAATGCCAGGGTAATTTGCACAGAGCTCTCGTCAGCGGCCCATTTATTATTTACCTATGCGTTCACCCAATGGCCTTCAAATGCTAATCAGTAGTGATTTGGGCAATTTGGGAGTAGCATGCAGGAAAGAGGAGGCACTGACTCTGATCAAATTGGGTAAACAGCCCCTGGAAAGCCGAGTTGCAGGATACAGAGCTCATTTCTGATGTGTCTGTCTCTCCTCATGCTTCCTGTAGTGCAGATTTTGTCAATCTCTTTCATTCTCTGACCTTTCAAAATCTACTTTATACTGACTGCGTCTCCTTTCCTGGAGACTCGGTTTAAATGAGTCACCTGTCAGATCTTTCCAGAACTTCATCCCGCAGAGACTTCGCCGCACACTGCTGGCTTATTGTATTAGCCACCCGGTCTCCGGCAACTCCTGCTCTGAAATGAGGAAGGCGCTGCTCTAATACGATTCCTCCTCACAGATTCTCACCAGGCAGACACTAGAAGGAATTAGACAAACCTCCATTCATGCATTTTAATGGGAAACAAAGTAAGACCTGCTGGGAATGGAGTTGTTTCTACCCCATCATGAACTGTGAGTGCAGAAGCGCAGACAGCAAGGAGCCTCATCTAATACGGCCCCGCGTGGCACCGAGTGCTCATCCCAGGGAAGAATGGTGTTCCTCCACGGGCCCCAGGCCCACGAGCCTGGATGAGCCAGCCGCTCTGAGGGCCAGGCAACCCAGCTGCAAGGAAACCAATCTCCCTGTGGCAGAGGTCAGATGTCCACGTTCCTCAAGCTTTGTCGCCAACCTGCTCCACCTGAGAAGAACCCACGAGTCTGCCATGGCCTGTAGATGTGTTTCCTTTCACAAGTGGATGCTGGACCTACAACAGGCACACGTGTAAATGCGCACAAGGTCACATATATGTGTGTGTATCCTGTGTGTGGCGTTATACACACATGTGTCATGTGTGCAGCGCATGTGGACATTGAGGGTCTGTCTGAGCGTCGGGGAGGAGGAAATGCTATCAATAAATATTTACTTTTCTACATTTGTGTTAACTGCACTCGTCTCTGAGTTCCAGGCAGCCCAGCCCCAGGCCCCTCGGCATGCTCTGCTGGGTTACTCAGGACATTGGGAGGCCCCTGGGAGACACGTTCTGTATATGGAGAGGTTTTGGTGCATTTAGGATGAGAAGGCTGAGATGGTTTTTTTTTATTTAAGCATTTGTTCATTTATTATGCTGGTGCTGGGCTTGAGGCTCAAGGCTCGGTGATCTCATTTGGCATTTTTGCTCAAGGCTGAGACTCTACTACTTGAGACACACATCCATTTCTGGCATTTTGCTGGTTCATTGGAGATTAGAGTCTCTTGGAGTTTTCTGCGTGGGCTGTCTTTAAACTGAAATCCTCATATCTCAGCCTCTCCAGTAGCTAAAATCACAGGCATGAGCCTCTGAAGCCCAACAATAATATATTTATAGAGAGAGAGGGAGAGAAAGAGAGAGAAAAAAACAGAGAGAGAGAGAGACAGAGAGAGAGAGAGGGAATACTACTTTACACAATAATAAGATTGCAAGTTTGTGTGGACAGTATTTGAAACCTAATGGGAGAATTGCCAATTTTGGTAAGTCATAGCAAAGCATTTGAGTAATAACTGAAGAATGATTTTAAGCATATGTGGACAATATTTAAAACTGGATGCGTAATTTCAAGTTTAGTGCAAATAAATGAAGGAAAGAAAATGAAATTATTGAACACACTATTGTGTGCCTTCATAATTGGGAAGGAACCTCAGAAGGAGCAGCCCACATGTATTCCAAATTTTGTTGCATGCAAAAACATTTTGCAAAGAATGAGAGAGGTAATGGGTGGTAATACTTATGCTTAAATTTTGTTCAAAGCTTACTAAGTATCAGACAGAATGCTAAATTTCTTAGCATGCCTCATTTGACCTCATGCTATCAAACTCTCTATGAAGTACTGTGATTTTTATATACTTTGGAAGATATGAAAGTTAACTTGGAGAAGTTAAATTATTTTTCCCAAAGTGTAATTTCAACAAATTTAATGCAGTTTCATTACACAGGAAAAATGTTTTTCTGTTTAAAATTATAAGGATATTATACACACAGAAACTTGGATAATAAGTCAAAGCATGTACTTCATTAAATTCTGGGGGCTTGGCTTTTACTAGCTTTTGATATTATGTTATTGAAAAGTTGAACTCAACTCCATTTTCAGTGACTAATTACCATATCCATCCTGTAGATGGCAGGACAGAGGAGACAAGTCACGAGGGAGAAGACTCTACCTTGACAATTTTCTAGATGTGCAATAGTAGAAAAACTTGCAGATCCATAGGACAACCCTGCCCCGTGTTGCACACAGAAGGAAATATGCTGTAATGGGAGCAGATCTCAGACCCTTCCAGTGGGTCATTCTGTCCTTCCCCTCACCTGACTTGACTTGAACAGCATGGCAGGTATTCTGAGGTGTCACTATGTTTCAGAGCTACCTGAACCAGCCGCTGCCCAGGCCAGAGGTACAATATTTCCAGAATGTGTGCATAGCGTATTTTAGTTAGAATGTAGGTTATGACGACAATGTGGGCAATGTAAATACTGACACAGCTCTGATTTCTAAAGGGTAAGAGAAACGGTCACATATGCATGTGACATACACGAACTCATACACACTAGAACTCTACAATGTTCTATGCTACTGGTGAAAATTGGAAACACACATCAGTTTATTCATTTGTTTAATCATCCTTTAACATAATGATCTGGGAGTAATATTACAGTTTGAGTAGCACCAGCTACCCATGAAAAATGTTTCAATGATGCCCTTGTTAATTTATGAATAGGTGTGCACATGACAATGTCTATGATTGCAAGACACATATCTGCTCATAGCATTATCCATCCCTTACAAGAAACTTTTATTCATATATAGCATGATTTGCACCATCCATTTAGTGGTAAATTTTAGGCATCAGTACTTGCAAGACTCTCTATATTCATTATTGTTGACTGAAGTATAAAGAGTTCCCAGAAACAGCACTTCCAAGAATACTAAGGGATGATGTCTGAGAACATTTTGTTCTACTAATAACTGAAAATGGAGTTGAGTTCAACTTCTGGGCACAGATAAGAGAAGAGATACAGAGAGACAAGAGGCAGACAGAGACAAAGAGAGAACTTTAAGATTTTAATAAAGGACACATACATATATCACATATATAAATGTATATACACATATATGGTATATATCTTACATTTGTATAAATAAACATATGCATAATAAAATATATATGCCTACATGTGTATATAATACATATATATCTACATATAATTCTACCATAAATATTTCATCTCTCTGTCTTTCTGTCTCTCCCTCTCTCTCTCTTCACAAACACACATATATCTATGTGTACATACACCTCCATTTCTGGCTCTGTGATCCTCATATCTCAGCCTCCTGAGTAGCTAGGATTACAGGCGTGAACACCAGCATCTGACTTTATGATTTTTTCATCTATCTCTGGTCTTGGCACTTATATACTAAATAACTAGTTATTGAATTAGTGCATTGAATGAAGGGGATTTTCTGTGGCTAAGTTGATTTTTTTTTTTTACTATTTCTGTAGAAACCATTTTTTTCACTCTTAACGTTGAAAAAAATGTCTGAGTTGATGTATTACTCTTCAGGCATATGCATTGATGAGCCAATTGATTGAAAACAGAAGCCTCCAGAAAGTCAAGTTCTCAGCTGCCTGAGGGAACAAACAAACTTATTGAGGTAATTGAAAACAATTTCTAAAACAACTACTTGAAGCAACTCCAACCACTTCAGTCGCTGAAAATTGAGGCAGAAATGTGAGTTTTCTTATGGCACAAAAGAAGCAAGTAGAATGTATGAACACTGCAATTTTCTTCTTGTCACTAGATCACTAACAAGAAAATACAATGGTATTAGCTATTTTACCAATAATTTATTTCAACAATTGTCATTACTCCTCAAAAAATAAGCTCAGAATGAATAATTTTCACAATTCATGACAAAAATTCTTGTAGAATGTGGTTATATAATACTTTCTTCTTTCTTTTCTACCCTGCATCATGGAATAAAACGTCTTATGGTGGTGAATAAAAAAGCAAAACTCACTCTATTCTTTTTTATTTGAATCCCTGTCTTTTCAGATTAAATCACACTTGTTTAAAAACAAGTAAGGTCTCTTAGGTTATAAAGCCATGGCAGAGGACTGAGACAAGCTTTAGACTGCCACACTACAAACTCTGGGAATTCCACCTGCCACCCTGGACCCTCACACCTGTACTCCAGAGAGACAAGGAAGAGGGCAGAGAAAGGAGCTTCCTCACATGACGGAAACCATACTTCGTGCATCTGCACCATCTTCCCAGAGCAGACATTTGCCTCAGGCCTGAGATTTGGGGGGAACTGGATGGAGGGCACCTCTGTGAGCAATCTGGTCAGGATCCAACATCCAGGAATTCTGACAGGAGTCAGGGGCATTCCAAGATGGCCGTAAGGCGACCACAGGGCTCAGCTCACAGCCAAGGCCTGGGAGGCCGGCTCTGGCTTGGCTTGCAGTATCCAAGAGTCTCAGTAAAGAGTCAGCGTCCTCCAAGAAAAGCAACTCTTAGGAGCCTGCTGTAGTCCTGGAGAAGGATGAAGCAACAAGCTGTGGAGAACTGTTGTGATTTCAAGGATTCTATACATCCTCTTGCTTGTTTCCTACTTCCTGTTTCTTGTTTTCTCCTTCCTGTTTCCTCTGTACTTCCTGTTTCATCATAACTGTTGAGATTTCTTCCTGTCTCCTCACTGGAAACACTTGTCTGTGAGAGTCTTTTGGTACGACTTTTGCAAAACCCTTTTGTAGTTGTGTGTAGTTCCTAATTTCACTGGACTTTAATTTCTTTTTTTTTTTTTTTTTTGGTCGGTTGTGGGGCTTGAACTCTGGGCTTGGTCGCTGTCCCTGCACTCTTCAGCTCAAGGCAAGCACTCTACCGCTTGAGCCACAGTGCCACTTCCGGTTTTTGGTGGTTTATTGGAGATAAGAGTCTCACGGACTTTGCTACCTGGGCTGGCTTTGAACAGTGATCCTCAGATCTCAGCCTCCTGAGTAGCTAGGATTACAGGCGTGCGCCACCGGTGCACTTTAATTTTTTAAATTCACACAAATAAAGCCTCAAGCATGATTTTAGTAATTGTGGGAAAATTGACGATGCATCTAGAGAGCTGCTTCAGTTTGAATCTTCTTGTCAACTGTGAACTTCCCAGGTTTGATTTCTTATTGCCTCCCTTCCTCTAGCAGTTCACATGTTCTCTTCTCATTTTACTTCAAAGTCACTAGGTAAAAAATCAGTATTAGGGTTTATTTAGTACTCTCCATTGCTTTTAAATGGAAAAGTCAGTTTTAGGTCTTCAAAGTATTGGGGATGTTCCCCCCTGTAAGTAGGAAAAAACATTTTATGGGAACATTTCTCTTTAAATAAAAGGAATCTTTACTCTTTGTTTCTGTAATTCTTTTCATTTGTGGAAGTTTATCTCACAAAACCATGTTCTTCTACATGAATAAATAGGTACTTTGTCTCAAATGTTTAGTTCAACTACTGGAGATGTGCATTTTTCTGTAATAGTGCAAAAGAAACACCGTTTATGTGCATCCTTGGCAATGCTAGCATCTGTAGCAGACCTACAGGTTAGTTTCATCTCAGAAGGAGCTTTGTCCCTGATGATAAGCAAAGTGAGGGGACCATGAAGGGTTCTGTGGCCTTGGTGGCACTAACATCCTGACACCATGATAAGACAGCCATCCAACAGGCTTTATACTCATGATGGCGCTTTCTCAGAGCAGCTCACCAAAGATTGCACATACATCAAGGCAGGCCAGTTATGAACAGAAGTCAGGAGATACCCCAGGCCTGTGTCTCTCACCTCCTCCTACCTCCCTCGGCCGCCTCTCCTGGGGGTAATTAGTAGTCACTTGTCCTTTGGACTTCTTCCTAGGGATAGAAGTTTTCTTGACCAGTTCTAACTCAACAGAGTCTACACAGGGCCCTCACTGCTCAGCCCGACTTTCGCATGACCAACTCCTACGAAGGTTCAGTGTAAGGGCACTGCCTCATGCAGACACTTCACACGGTGTCCATGTGCAGATGCCTTCCCGGGCTCTGCTGTCACCACCCCTGCTTTCCTTAGGACCAGACACTGTTGCTGCCACAAACTACCATCACTGCCACAAGCCACTGTCAGTCACAAAGAACCACCATCATTGCCACGAACTGAACCACCGTCATTGCCACGAGTGACAGAAATGGACAACAAAGTTCCCTACTCCAAATCCTTGGATGAGGAAACTTCTGGGGCTACTCTGTTTTTGGGCCACGTGGCTGGAACCTGCCATTCCTCTGCCATTCTGCTCTGCGAGGCCCTGCTTTGCCCTTTGCTTTCGTGTGAGCGCATGGTCATTCACTTACTGTTGAATGTGACCAGAAGCTGAGACCTGCATCTTTCACCCTAAAAATCTTGCCATTCAGGGCATCTTGATACTGTAATACAGAGTCAGTGAAAGAGGGGCAGGCATCAGTGTATCCTAACCCAGACAGAAGGGTGATTCGGTAGGGAGAGAGCCGGCCGCCTGTGCATGGGCCCTCCCCTGCATGCCTTCCTCCCCCCCTCCCCCCCGTGTGGGTTAAGCAGATGCTAGGAGACATATCTCCCATGAAATCCTAGATTTAAAAGTAGGGAGGAACCAGATTTCAGAAAAGAAAAATAATGCACAGCCCTCTGAGGGCAAGCGTTGCTTCGTGAGGTACATGTCGGTATTTAGTGGGGATCACTGGGTGTCTCTTAGAGGCTTTGCCTCCTCGTAGAGGCAAGGAGGCTGTCCCAGGTGTCTGCAATACACAGAAGAAGAAGTGCAAGCAGGAGGAAACATGACTGGAGGAAGCTCAGGATGTATGAGAATCATCGAAACAATCACGCGAAGGAATGCCAGGGTCGGAGTGTGCACGGCACATGAATTTTCTGGATTAAATAAAGTCAGGCAAAACAGTGGTGAGGAGAGATGAGGAGATCAGACACGGAGGCTTTTAGTCAAGGTCCCAGGGAGACTCTGGAACCTTGTCTCCATTGTGGGAGGAGACGAAAGGACCGTCTACAGTAGGTTATGGAGTTGAAGACAGTGCTGCTGCTTTCCAAGATGGGACAAGTCTTGCGTCCCTGAGGGTGTGGGTCACGTCCCAGTGTGTCTGTGGGAGGATTCTGCATGGTGTTTCCAAAGTGTGTCCCCGTCATTACTTAGCATCCCACAAACACATCCTGATCACGTGGATACAGATTTTCCAGGCTAAGATTTTCTCAAGAGTAGATGCTCCAAAGGCCTGTGGTGCCAAGTGGCGACCATAATAGGTAACAATGCAGACTGTATTTGGAAATTGCTACAAGGGAATTGTGTTCTCATCCCAAGTAAGTACGAGAGGTAGTACGTTAAGCGAATGAGCTTGATCTCATCAGGCCACAATGAGTTCATAAGAAAATGCATATAGTGGCAGTAGTCACGAGAGGCCTCCATGCAGAGAAAATGCCTGCAGTCCCTCCTGGAACACAAAGGAATGTATTACTTTTTATATAGCCCATTTCTAAGAATTTACAATATATAAAGAAAGAAAACGTTTAGATTTAGCCCCATCCTAAGTGAATAGTAGAACAGAGGATAGTTTCAGAGGATTAGTAAATATTTTGTGGTGGTAGTTCACCTAACACCATGAAAATATACACACAATAGTTTGTAAACAACAGAGCCACAGGTTGTAGCTTTATCGATTGAGAGCAGAATATTCAGGATCAGAGGCCAAGATGGTGGCCCAACCCTGCTACTCCTGGAGTGCATTGCTCTTTCTCTTTGATTGTGCTTCCTGGAAGCAGAATGGGATGGGAAGGGTGCCCACCTCACCAGGCACCCACGGGGTCATGCGGCCTCTGTGACTACAGCGGAATAGGTCAGCTGTGACTGTTGGCTTGTAGAATTAATAATAAGTCAGTGCAGACATGAAGCTGGAGGTGGCGAAATGGTTGCTTAGGACTGGATTCTACCAAGATGGATTTTAAGTCTTCGTTGTTTCTAATATTTTAAAGACCATTTCATCAAAAGTTTTAGTGTAAAATTTGGAGCTCAACTAGAGATTTTCAGTTGTCCCAATGAAGATGCTCGGTTTTTTTTTATGGTTTCTATTTTTCATAAACCTGTGGAAAGAAAATTAAGTTTCTGAGGGTTGTGAACTGAAGCTTACAAGTAGCAACAATCAGTGCAATCTACTGAGCCAGGGCAGGATGACCTGATGATGCTCAGAGGAATGGAGCCAGCACGGAAGAGTTCTCCTGGAAGCATTCCTTCCTCCATGCAAAAGTAACCTAAATATCAATTATGTGTGTGAAAATTGCGAAGTAGACTAGAAATGGGATATCTATCTATCTATCTATTATCTATCATCACCTATGTATCATTTATATTGAATTTGTATTCAATATAGAATAATTTATATTTGATATACATGTTCAATGTATACAATATACATGTACCTATGTATTCAATATATGTGGAATGTATACATTCAGTATATGTGCATACATAGTTGTATGTGTGTGTTATAAAAGTATATAAGATACACCACATGCACACATACACATGCATGCCCACACACATATATATAATGGATCCCATCAGATATAATATAGATCACATTTACCAGAAGAAATATTTAGGATGCTACTTGAAATTCTAAGTTTGATCAGGAGGAAGAGGAGGGATTCCATGTGTGTGATATGAAAATGGATGAGTGGAAGGCTTGTATAGCAAAGCTCAAGGCTGTGCTCAGACCCTGTACCTCCAAAATAAACATAAAAATGAAAATTAAGGATGCTTCCATATGAAGATCAGAGTGCTATATTAAAGAACTCTCAACAAGGAAATCAATGTGGACCAAACTCAGATGCTGGAGTATCTTCACTGGCAGGTAGGTAAAAAGATGACACATGAGAGGAATAGATAATTATTCTGATAGACAGTGCATTATTTTATTTTTCAGATATGAAGAAGCAGCAATAAAAACAAAATTATCATGAACACAATTGAATAAGTCTCTTGTGTTTAGAAGAAATTATAAAAACAAATAACTGGTCTCCTTTAAACACTCAAAGGTGAGGCCAATAATTTACATAATTCTAAATTACCAATAGACTGCAACCTTGCAGATTACATTGTTGTTCCTGTCTGCTTTCCATGGGTGCGGCAGGGTGACTGTCAGTGACAGGGCCACGCCGTGTCTGAGCTCTGTGGCAGGGTGACTGGTGACAGGCGCACTGTCTCTGAGCTCTGTGGCTCTGAGAGACTCGCCACCTTCTCCTGATGCCACTGCAGGCCCCGTACGCCCTGGCTCCTCAGACAAGATGGAGCTCAGAGGCCATTAGCAGGGCTGGGAAAGAGAAATCTACTTGTACAGAAGAACATCAAGTTGGGATGTCTTCTCTACATGGAGGATTGGGATGTCTTTCCCTGCATTTACGGTAGGAAGAACGTGAATCAAACCAACAGAAGGCATGAGTGGCTTTGCCCCGCAAGTGAGCGAGCATACAGAGAATGAAGTCCTGGTTATCCTTGAGGGCGAGGGGTGTTTGGACAGGCTCTCCGCGGGCGGCGGGAGGGAAGCAGGGCTGCTCAGGGGCTCATAGAACCACGTGGAGTGAGTGCCCAAGAGAATGCCACACTGGACAGTCTACATGACTTTATAGGAATGCACACCATAGATAAGCATACCGGCAGTGCGGACCAGTTTGTGGTATTCATTGAATAAATCATCCCAGGTGAGTACATGTGACAGTCACACACTTCTATCTTGAATGTAGAGGGTATTTATACCAAAGCAATATAAGTTGTATTGTAACATGCTGAAATGATCTGCTCTCCACCAGTCACCTACCTACTCACTAGCTACCCAGAATTTCATATTAGAGGGAGAAGGTAATAATTGCAAACATATAAAAATGGGAAAGTGCCTCCCACAATTCAGTCATTATTCTGCTGCCTGGCCTGGTTTATGCCACAGAGAGTGTTTGCCACAGACGCCTCTCGGGGTTGCTGGAAACCACCCCAAATCCAGTGAATCCATTCAGCCAACCATGGGGAATAAAAAGTGTGCAGATCCATACGTGTGTTTGTTGACAGGCATGTATCTATGCATGTATAATCTGTATGCATGCCACATATATGTGTATATGTGCACACACTGGAATATACATTTATGTGTATATGCACATATGAGTACCTGTGCATGCACGCACCCAGGTCTGTGTGTGTTTATACACATCCCTATATGACAGCTAGTTTTGCTTTGAGAATGGGCTGAGTGTCTCACGGGACAGAGACTTGGTGTGAGCACAAACACTACATTAGATAAGCTGCCAAGTGAAGACATGCGGAAGGAACTCCCTCCCTGGCAGCAGGAAAAGAGATCAAAGAACACTTTCAAGGAACAAGAAACAGAAAGAGATGCGATGAGACCACCAGAAAAGCAATTAGTGTTGGCAATACTTGAACAAAAAAAAGTCTCCTAATTCTGGTGGAAGGTTAGTCATTGGAAGAATACGTATTTCACATAGAGTTTAGGATACTTAGAGACACATTGAACGTAAAGTTTTATGGAAATAAATAAAAATTGGTACCAAGAGTTTAGGCGTGACTCTGTCAACTGAGCCATGCACCCACTACCTAAAAGGTTTTATAAGAAACGCACTGGGACATGAGTTGAAGAGAATTAATTTGCTGTATTCATCTTACATTTTCAGAACTCATCGGACAGCCCGTGGAGACGTGGAGATGTGTAAGAGAAGAGATTTGGCGGTGATAATTCAGTGTCATCTTCATAGAGATGATAAATATAATTTCTTCTAACCTAATATAGGAGAAAAGCAACCTCAGAGAGAGAAAGAGAGAGAACACAAACTACACAAATACATATGATCTCTGCCAAGAAAGCCTCCTAGCAGTCCGGAAGAAGTCGAAAGCTCAGGATGGATTCTGAAACTCCAAGAGACAGTTTTCTAGAAGGGCAGAAAATCAATTAGGAGAAAAACAACAACAACAGAGAATCGACCACTGTCTCTGGCAATGTGTTTGAGCATGGCTGACTTCTAAGGGGAAGGAGAGTCTCTTTAGATGGTTGGAGACCAAATCTTAATAGGATTTACTTTTCCAGTGCAAGAATGGAAGATAAGAAAGAAGGATGACAGGTAATTATAAACAGTACAAATCACAAATAAATACAAATAGGTGATTATTTAAAAAAGTGTCATGGTGAAGTGCAAAGAAATGAATTGAGATTTAGAGAACACAGAATCAAGGAGAAATTGAACAGAGGTGTTTCCAACTAGCATGTGAATGGAGCATGAAGCTTCTTTCAGATACTTGAAATTATCTGAAAACAAAATTCCCACTAAAGAAGAGAGAAATGAAATGGGAAAGTTTTGATTTGCCAGGCCCAGAAAGTCTCCCTTATCTTTCTAACTCAGATGAAAGTCTGCTTATTTATGTCTTTTTAGGTGATTTGAAGAGATCAAATAGCTCCTCTGACATGCTCCTCTTTTGAGATCTCAGAAATATGTATTTTTTTAATGTCAGGTCCGTTACAGCCTTTTCAAGTTGCAATTGATATGTGTATAAGCTTTCACAAAAGAAACCAATACTTGTCTAACCCTGTTCTTACTAAATTGTAATAGCTAAACAATTTATACATCTAAATTACTATGTTGGAAAAATTACCGAAATTATTTGTTCTTGTATTTTTCTCTTTCCTTCCTGGCTTTTCTCCTATAATCTTTATAAAAGTAGTGCAATAAATTGGCATTTTTTAAAAACAAGATGAAAAATAAGAGCTGCTTTCTAAAGAATGTTCCTTGAACTCTTGCTAGGCAGTCATTCTACCGTGGAGCTATGCCTTCCACCCTGACTTTCATAGTTTCTTTTGAGATGGAGTCTTGCTTTCCTGCCTGGCCCTGGCCTGGGCCTGTCACCAGGAAGGCAGGGCTATGCCACTGCAATCCACTGCTTCTGGGAATGGGGATTCCACAGACGGGGCCCACCTGGCTATCCTAGAACGGATACCCCAATGTTCCCAGCCCAGCCAGTACCTAGGATCACAAGTGTGGACACCCAGCTACATGTTGTACTGTTTAATTTGCGTCAAAGGGTTCATTCACAGGCTGTGGACCTGTGCTAGAACTCCTGCCCAGCAGGTGTGAGGTCTTGGGTTTGTACCCCTGTCCTGTTATTCATGTGTCTCTCTCTTTCTCTCTCTCTCTGTATGTACATATAGATTTTTTTCTAACTGTAGTCAGATAATACTCCAGCTGTAGCAAATATTTTTCTCTGAGATGGTTTTCATGTCTCCTTCGTTCTTTCATCAATGAATTTGTATTAATCAACAATGCAATTGTGTGTGCCCACAATAATGATGGCTCCCTTGTGATAAGACAGGGCCAGGGACCCCAAATGGAAGGACTTTGCAAGGAATGTGGATCCAAACCCTGTCCTCTCACAAAGCAAGACAAAGAGCAGACCTGCTGGAGGGGGCATGGGAAATCTTGTGCTGGCCCATTCTGTGTCCTGAGGGGACGTGAGAGAGCTCATGCTGCTTGTTCTCCTGTGTCCTGGGTGGATGTAGGAGATCTCCTGCTGGCTCTTTCTTCTGTGTCTTGAGGAGAGATGAGAGCCTGGTGCTTTTCTGTCTCCCACACTTTTTAAGGGTCTCCCCAAGATTATAACTTGGTTTTGGGGACCCTCTTCCTGCACACCCTCAGCCCTGGCCCTGAAGTCCACATACAGGAGCAGGCCTGGGCCCAGCCTCTCACTAGAGGAGCAGTCCATCTCCGCAGAAAGGACTCAAAGGTGCTGTGGCACTGATGCAGGCTTCCATTCACTTTGCCCCAGGCTCTTCCTGACCACTGCCCCTCCTTTTCCAAACCACCCTTGCCTCCTCCCAGATGCTCTTGGACTTGAAAAGATGGAAAGATGTTGGAAAATTATGTTTTCCCCGGAAAATTCATTTAAACTAGTCCCAGTGTGAGCTTGGCCCACGGAGGATTTGAGCACCGTTGTTGTTGTTTTTTTCTTTTCTTCCAGATTTTAGTAATCCCTGCCCTGTAATTTATGCTGCTGCAATCCGGGAGAAGGCTGCTCTTCCTGCTCAGACCTCAGCAGATGCTGGTGGATTTTCTAAGCAGCTTGTGCTCTGTGCTTGCTGCGGATTTCACTCCTGGAATTGCAGGCATAAGACTGCCACGCGTCATGGAGAGAACATCAGCCCCAAGGTCCCGGTGCCCCACGAAAGACACAAGGAACCGGTCCTGCGGCCAGCAAAAGCCCACGCTGCTGGCCCGGCCCACGCTGGCTTCTCTGAGCTCACGTTCCTCTCCCGGGCAGGTGAGCCTCTTTAGACGGCCTTTAGCACCTGTTTGACTATCTGTTTCCTCTGATTTCCAGTTAGTGAATTACATCTTTCAAATATCTCAGGTCTGAGCTACAGGAGAGAGGACTCTTCTCAAGCATTCTGTTTTTACTTTTTGTCCATTCCAGTCCTGCTCACAGCCCAGTTTTTGAACTGTTGTTAGTTCACGGAGCTGTTCCTTTCTCTACTTATGCCCAAATATCATTGTGAAAAAATTCCTAAATTTGATATTAAAAAAAAAAGAACCTTGGGGAAGAGAGGGAGGGAGGGGATGGTAGGGGGAAAACAATGGAGGGGGTAACAATGTTCAAGAGGAAGTGTACTCATTACCTCACTGATGTAACTGTAACCCTCTGTATAGTATCTTTACAATAAAAAAAAGAAAAAAAATTCCTACATTTGTTCAGATGACCCATAAAAAAAGACACTAAACAGATGGTTGAACTAAAAAGCACAGGAATCTACTTTGCAAAGGGAAGGTTGATCTCCAGTTTCTCTAACGGCACCATGTTTTTGTCCAGATTTTGTGACTTGTCTACAATCATGGCTGGTTTAGCCATGGTGATTTTCGTGATAATAATGGGATGAGGTAAGATTATTGTCATTAGTTTTCAAACAGACCTGACCATTTCACTACTATGGGTAGGAAACAAAATAAGCTAAATGGGCGATGAGCTCTGAAGGCTATGATTGGGAATGAAATGACATCTCCTAAGTGGTGACAGGTTTTGAATGTATCCCAACTACTCTTTCTGTAATTATTTTATACATTTTCAAGACCAATTCTTGTGTGGTATAGGTAGCAAGTTTACGATTGCTCCACATTTTACTCAAAGAATTTATGTTCTTGGCTATATCTGACATGGTTTTTATCACATAAAAAGGTTTACCCATTGGAGTGTTTTTTATTTATTTAGGTGGCCAGTAAACAAAACAGATGGGGACACTCACAATTCTTGGGAAACATACAAGAGTTTATTGGTTAAAAAACAGCCAGTCCCCCTGTGTCTGTATGAATAATCTCAAAGATTGGCCTGGATGCCTGCCTCCCTTTCTTTAATATTGTTGCATTGGTTTGTGTCATACATGGCATTTACCTCCCTGTGAAAAGACAGGAAAGTCTGTGGCCAGAAGTTTGCAGTAACGGCATTAATTTTCAAATGCTGTCGAGGGCCCACACCGAGGAACCAGCCTTGGTCAGCCTGCCTCCTTGGAAGTTCAGGGACAGCCCAACAAGGCGTGGCCAGCATTCCCCTGAGAGACCCCACTCCAGGAAAATCCCCCCGGGATTCCCTACTTGGAGAGGCCCAGCATGGCCTGGGGGACCTGGCTCTTTCACCTGTCTCTGAGTTTTGCCTCCTCTTGTTGTAGGAAAGGAAGTGAAGCAAAAGCCAGCCAGCATGGTGTCTGTGATGAGACACCGAATAGTTTCCTCTCCCCAAAGTAAGTGCTTTCAATGGGGATGAAATCACTCTCTGAGGAGTGGTCAAAAACACCTACTTCTAGTATATATTAAGCACAAAAACATATAAAATGTGTACATATACATTATAACCATGGAATTAATACTTCCTGTGAGGAAATATTAATTATTGTAAATTATAAGTATTAGGATAAACTCCTTCAAGAAGGTTGATGATGAAAAATAATAAGTTTATGCAAAGTCTGGTATAGAGCCCAAGGATTACAGGTTTCAGTTAGTTCTTCTGCAGATTTTTGTTTTTCTATTTCATCTATTTAGTCATTCAGGTTAACTTGGAGCTTTTACTTAGTCTAATGTAGAAAATGTTTAAATAATCACAAAGAATATCAGGCATATAACATAACATTCACATAGCACACTCATAAGGGCAAACCCTAGTTATCTTTTAACTTTCATCAATATAGTCATGAAGATTCTAATATTTTCATTTATCAAACGTTCTCAATTCCTTTATCATATAGTTTTGCTTTGGGAGTATTTTGATTCCACATCTTAACTGAGCAGTTATGATGCATTGACCATCTCCCCTCTAGATTTTGGAGTGGGCTGGGCTGGGTATTGATACGATGGTTTGGGATGGGATGGGAAGGATTTCTTGAGCTTGGTTTGGATATGATGCAGAAATAGCAGGAGACTGCTCTTTCATACATCTCTTGCTCCCAAATAGCTAAAGAGTATTTTTTTCATGCTGATTTTAAAATGTCTTCCCATTAAAACAGCAGCCTCACAGGCCCTCAGCTCTAGGAGTGCCTTTCTATTTTAGTTGGGTTGTCTTTGGTGACATTACAATGAAATCAGGTATCATTTGGTACAAAGCAAAGAAGCAATTTGTTCAGAAGGTACAATGATAGAGTCAGATACAAAGACCAGTATGGATCAAAGCGGGGAGAGGAGGCAGGGGGAAGGAAATAGGAAAGGTGGAAGTGGGAGGGGAGGAAGTGGAGAGAGTGGAGGGGGAGAGGTAGAAGTGGAGAGGGATGGAAGTGGGGAGGGGTAGAGGAGGAGGGTTGGAAGGGGGAGAGGTGGAGGGGGTGGAAGTGGGGAAGGATGGAAGAGGGGAGGGATGGAAGTGGGGTGAAGTGGAGGTGGAGGGGTGGAAGTGGGGAGGGGTGGAAGTGGGAAGAGGGAGAGGGAGAGGTGGAAGGGGAGAGGTGGAAGTGGGGAAGGAGAAGGGAGGAAGAGAAAGGACATGGAGTGGATGTCTTAGTAAACAGGGGCCATGCAATTAAAGGTCAAAAGAGCGAGCAGGAAATGCAGCATAGAGGGGTTTAAGGCCACAGGAACGGTGGGTGGGTGGTAAGTGCTCCTGTCAGGGAATGGGCCCTGCCCAGCCCAGGTCACAGACCTGTGTGCGTGGGTGCCCATGTATGTATGTACCTGTCCTAGAGCTTGAACTCAGGGCCTGGTTGCTGTTCCTAGGTTTTTTGTTGAAGGCTATTGCTCTATCACTTGAGCCACAGCTCCATATCTGGCTTTCGGTGATTAATTGGAAATACAAGTGTCATGAACTTGCCTGGCCCAGCTAGCTTCGAACTGAGAGCCTGCCTGGGCTGGTTTTGCACCATGACTCACAACTCCGGCTGCCCGAGAAACTAGGATTCAGGTGTGAGCCACTAGTGCCTGTCCCCTGGTGATCTGCACGCCACACTTCTGTGAGATCGTCACACTGTTTTCTTTCTTTCTTTCTTTCTTTCTTTCTTTCTTTCTTTCTTTCTTTCTTTCTTTCTTTCTTTCTTTCTTTCTTTCTTTCTTCCTTCCTTCCTTC